>NC_142584.1:81523643-81675159 GCF_965207765.1 Zootoca vivipara | reverse complement strand
TAGAGGTTCCACTGTATCTGAGTTTCTGACACTGCAGGAATGGTTACAGGTAGGTAGCCGTGTTGGTCTGACGTAGTCGAAACAAAATAAAAAAATTCCTTCCAGTAGCACCTTAGAGATCAACTAAGTTTGTCATTGGTATGAGCTTTCGTGTGCATGCACACTTCTTCAGATACACTGCAGGAATGGGAAGCAATTTGTGGTAGTGCTTTTGTGCAGCTAAAAAGAGAATTTCTGTAGAACTATTTCAAGCTGCATTTATGCATATAATTTCAAAAGCATGAAGCAAGTAAAAATTCCTGGATACTTTAGGTCAGGCACCCCCATACTTCAGCCCTCCAGATGTTTTGGACTACAATTCCCATCATCCCTGACCACTGGTCCTGTTAGCTAGGGATCATGGGAGTTGTAGGCCAAAACATCTGGAGGGCCGCAGTTTGGGGGTGCCTGCTTTAGGTGATCTCTTAAAAATGATTTCACTTAGAGTCTGGCTGTGCATTTAAATCTTGAAGTAAGAGTTGCCTTGGGTTTGTCAGTGTGGAAAATCAGAGTTCTAGAACAGGTTGGGAATCTCTGGTGTGCTGGATCCTGACCTTCACCTACCTATTGTGGACCACTTTGAAGGGGGTGGGACTGCCCACCTGTCATTCTCCTGACACTATGATGCAGGGCTTGAAATTAGCAGGGCGCCAGGTGCATTTTGCATCTAAAGATTCTCCATTTGTGAGCACTTCAAAAAGTCTGGGTGCCATTTTTTGTGCCTGACACTCAAGGATTATTGAAATGTATGTGCTTTGAGGCTTTGAAGCCTCAAAGTATATATGCTAAGGATAGACAATATGCTAAGGAGTTTAACAATAAAGAGTTTTGAAAACTGAAGCACAGTACCAATTTTTTTTAAAGTTAAACACCAAATAAAACGTGTTAACCATTTCTGCTAAAAATGTGATATTAACAATGTCACTTATGTCTATTGCATATTAGTTCATGCTTATCAAAATAATAAATAGTGTGGGCCCTAATATGTACACAGGATGGAAATTTCCCTCGCCTGCAGTAGAGGTTTACAGCAATGAGTCTGTTGCACAGTGTCTGGGTCCCTTAAGTGCCAGCTAAAACAACAAATTCTAGGGAACTGAGTACAAATACTAGTTTGTGCATTCAATGAGCAAGCCCAGTGATTAACCATTGCCATACTTGAAGAAGAAGAAGAAGAAGAAGAAGAAGAAGAAGAAGAAGAAGAAGAAGAAGAAGAAGAAGAAGAAGAAGAAGAAGAAGAAGAAGCTACCAAAGGCTGCTGTCATAAGCTATCAGTGCAGCTTAGCAATCTCTGGTGTATGAATTGCATATAGAACTTGTAGTTAATTGCTGCTTGCCCCTTGTGATACAGTGGTACCTCAGTTTAAGTACACAATTGGTTCCGGAAGTCTGTACTTAACCTGAAGCGTACTTAACCTGAAGCGAACTTTCCCATTGAAAGTAATGGAAAGTGGATTAATCCGTTCCAGACAGGTCCGCGGAGTACTCAACCCAAAGTATGAGTGTAATTGGTTCTGGAAGTCCGTACTTAACCTGAAGCGTACTTAACCTGAAGCGAACTTTCCTATTGAAAGTAATGGAAAGTGGATTAATCCGTTCCAGACGAGTCTGCGGAGTACTTAAACTGAAAGTACTCAAACCGAGGCGTACTTAAACCGAGGTATGACTGTATTTTCCTCTTCTACATTTGCTGTCCAGCTGAACTTTATAGCTGTTTTATGAACTACTTACAGATTCTGCTATCTTGACAATAGTGACTGTCCAGCATTTGAAGAACCGTGAAACCTTTTCCTTGCTCCTGTGCCTTCATCAGTTCTTCTTAAAAGCCCCTGCTCGCCTTCATCCTGCTTCCTTTGGAAGAGGCTGCTTGTGAAAGCTTCCTTGCTGCCTGTTTTCATTCTCCAGCACTTGGTATACAAACATTGCAAAGCATTGCAATTAACTGCCAGTGGGCCACTGTAGATCGAAGGGGCTTTTAACCCTGAAGGGTGTGTGTAAACCTGAGTCTTGTTGAGCATTTCTTTTCTCCCTATGCAATAGCCAAACCGCTTTCTAAACTTATAGATCCTTTGGTGAAAATTAAGACTTTTGAACTGGAGTCCTTGCTGCAGAGTCTAATCTGGTTAGTAATGCATGATTCATGCATAGAATAGGGGTAAGATGAGACTCTTTGTTCTTTCACAAGGGATAATCCTTGTGAAATCTGAAGCCTAAAGAGAACTGAAGTTGCTGTGTGCATAGTAGCATTGACTAAGACTGTTAGCATTCGGGCAGCTGGATTAAAAAAAGTATGTTGCATGTTAATCATTGAGATTCTTCATTATTAGATAGTGTGGCGGCCTAGTTTTCCCGTCAAGCAACTTTTTGCTGCTCTTGCTTGGATACATTTTATTTCCTTACTACTTGTGTTTCATGGCCAGACTTTCCCAGAACTTGAAGAGCCTGGTGGGTCCTCTTGTCTTCTAGTCATAAGAGTAGGCCAAACCCTACGAGTTTAACAAGTATGTATCTGAAGAGGCAGTACATACCTGTTAACCTAGCTTGAAGCCGCACAACGTGCTCATCGGATGTCCTGTACTTTGAGGTGCTGCAAGCAGCAAATGAGCTGCATAATTTTTTAAAAATAGTATTGTCTCTTTTTTTTTGGTCCAGTAAGTGCACTTGGAACTGATCTTCTGAACTCTTGAACAATGACTTCTAGGAAGAAAGTATTACTCAAAGTCATCATCCTTGGCGACTCGGGGTAAGTGGAGCCTCAACAAAGTGGTGTTTGTTACTATTGGATGTAGTAGCACAATGTTTGCTGCATCTTAAAACGCTCACTTGAAATGCATATGACGGGGGTAGTTGGAAGCTCTTTGCAAATGGGGACCTATCTGTCTTACCTGTGAAGCTATCTAAGTTTTGTTTGCTTTACTGGCACTGTATAAATTGCTGTGCAGCATCACACATCAGTGAGCCGTGCAGAATCCAGGAAAATTGTTGCTGCAATGGAATTGTGATCAAAAGTAAAGGAAGCAATTTGGCCTGCAGCATTGCATGTGTTGTGTGAATTACCACAAAAGGGAGAAGTGGATTTAGGTTTTGAAACAAGTTCAAGAATAATGAAGAAAATAATAAAAATAAATAAACCACTTTCAGTCTGTAGTTGCTGGGAAAACTTGTTTAAAAGGCTCAAATCACACGGATACTTTTTTCTTTTTTTACAAAAACTCACAACCCTGGTAGAATTAAGACTATTTTTAATTGTAGAGTAATTCTTCAGAGTCAGATGGTGTGTAAACTTAAAAACTATATTGTTGCTGCCTAGGCAATTAACTGCTTCACCTACATATTGCATGACTGAGGAAAGCCAGGCTTTTTGGAGCTTCCCACAAGAGAAAGAGCAGATGTGCGACAGAAAAATCAATGATCATAAAGCTCTACCAGTTCTCTTAAGAGCAGTGCTCTAGGCATTAAAGCATCACGGTACAAACCATGCTGTCATAGAATACCAAATAGATGCTTAATGCAAATGGATGGGGTTTTTTTGTGAGTAAAGCTGTTTCACAACTGTCAGTGGAAAAGCAGTTTCATATTTTCTGCCTGGAATGTAATGTGACCCAAATTCTACTCTTAATAAACAGATCTGATGTCACTTGGCCCAGGCTTCTGAAAGATGTTGTGGCCATAATTGAGTACATCTCTGCAAAAGAGATTGGCCGCTGCAGTCATAGTTGTGAAATAGCAAATTCTGCTAATGCGCCACACCAGCTTCTCAGTCGATAGGGTGAAGCTTCCTTAAACAATCTGTTGTACACACATGTGATCTTGTATCATGCTAGAGGAAAGGTGTAAGTGAAAGACCAAAACTATTCCATCCAGACTAATTTCCTTTCCTCAGTTAACAGGGTATGAAAATCTGTGAACAGTCTGTATCACCTAATAGGCAGAGTCGCTTCATTTGAAAATAAATTTGGGCCACATCTCGATACTGGTCTTGTGAAAGAGCTCACTTCAGCACCTAAAGATAGTAATGGAATTAAAGCCTAGTCCAGTAGAGACACAAGGGTTTCAGCACAATTTGCTCTTTTAATTCCACATTTGTGAAGGTCGCGGGCTTGGCATGTTGAAATGCATCCTTTATTTTCCAGACACAGAATATAGCACCCACCTTACTGATAGTGCATCTAATCATTATATTTGAAAGTGCTGCTTCAGATAGCTCATACAACCGCTTTGTCTTTGAGCCTCTTTTGTTTCAGTTACTCTGTGGGATAACTTGTTCCTGACCCTAATTCAACCTCATATTATTAAAGGGATGTATCACAGGGCTGAATTGTCTTATTTTTTAGGGTTTTATGTTGCCTTTCAAAAACACTTGCAACTAAATTAAAAACATGTATTTTAAAATGCATGTTAAACAGCAGGATACAAAAATTTCCAGGCAGACCAGAAAAGAGCTATATTGCAATTGAAAACTGAGCAGTGGCATTTCCAGATCAATCTCATTTCAGTAAAAAGCAGATGACAATAAAAAAAATCCAAAGCCCACTTAAAAGCAAATTGACAGGCTTTGGATGCTTCCAGACTGTTGCTATTTTCAGGTGAAATTCTGTTGTGGCAAATTCAAGTTATGCATTTAAAGTTGATTTTGAGGTCTTGCTCAACTAACTGTTTCAACAAAAGATCGTGCTTTTCACCGGAAGGAAAGTGAGAGGCAAATGCACTGGAAAGGAGGGTGACACTTGCTTGGTGCAATATCTTCTAATCTCCCTGTGAACAAATTAGGATGTATTCTCAGTTAAATGGGTTATGTGGAAGTGATCCCAGAGGCACCTAAATACAGGGCCACCACTGAAATGACCCCTGAGAGGAGTTAGTTGTTTGGATTTCTTTATCTTTTTCATTTACATCCTGCTATTCTTCCATCATGAAACCCAGTGCAACATAGGTGCTTCCTAAACAGTCTTACATGCAGACCCTGACCAGACTCTGGCCTGTTAGCTTCAACAAAGTGGTGGCCTCACATACCTTCAGATCTAAGGTGGGGTGGGCATCCTGTGCCCCCCCCCCCGTTGCTGGACTGCAGCTTTTCATAATCCCTGACCATTGGCATTGCCAGCTGGGGCTAATGGGAGTTGGGAGTCCTACAATGTTTGGAGAGTCGTAAGTTTGCCACCAAGGCACCAGGGTTTTAGTTGTAGTCCTAAGGATTAAAACACTCCTGAATAAATCCAAAAGTGATGCAGGATAACGTGTATTCTTCTGTAAATGGAATATGGCTGTATATTGTGTGTGCACAACAACATGTATTCTTTGTATCCTTATGGCTTTTCTCTGTTCCTCCTCCCTTAGGGTGGGAAAGACATCTCTCATGAACCAGTATGTGAACAAGAAATTCAGTAACCAGTACAAAGCTACAATAGGAGCAGACTTCCTCACAAAGGAAGTGATGGTGGATGACAGGCTAGTCACAATGCAGGTAAGAATTGTATCTGTTGCATTTCTGCAACTTGCAGAGGTCTACAAATTGTATTTTGTGTTTAGGTGTTTATAATCTACCTTTCTGCTAGACAACATTGATAGGGCTAACAGCATGGTAGGGAGGAACACCCAGTTTGAAAGAGCCAGTCACACCAGGCCCTGCACTGATGCTTGAAAAGCAATGGGATGATTGACTGGTGGTCCCAAAGCTCGGCACACTGTTGAGAACATGCCTTGCTCTTCTCGAGACTCTGGAGGCGGCAGTGGCAAACCTGAGTGTGCGTGAGAGACAGAGACTCTTGAAATGTTGACATGAGTGGAAAAGAATCCAGATCTTACTAGGGATGGCATATCTCATAGTTGGACAACTATTCTAAACTAGCCATTTGTCAAATATCTACAGAATGCTTAAATTATATTATGGTGTCTTGTTAGTAGCGACAGAAGTGAGAGTGGCTTGCCCCTAACCCTGCGGTGCCAGAGGGCAAATTGAGTAGCATCACAAAACTTTTCCCTCTGGCAACCTGCTCTAATGCTGGGCATCTCCCAGCAAGACCACAAGCAAAAAGAAGCCTGAGCAAAAGCAATTAGATGAAATTTAACAGATGTGAAGTCCTGCATCTAGGTAGAAAAAAATCAGAGGTACAAGTATAGGATGCAGGAGAGCTGAGAAGGAGAGGCTTATTTTCTGTCATGTAGACTAAAGACTAGCCTCAGCATGGCATGGAACTTCCCCTGCATGGCCTGCAATTTTCTGAACTGGGTGGGGTGGGGAATGGTTTGTAATTCTAGATGGTCCTGTTTAAGTGGTAAGGGTACTTCCTTCCCACATTTGGCAGGCTGCTCCAAATTCACTTCCCAAATTCTTGGCACTATTGGTCTTTAAGAACCTACTCTCCATTAGGGGCATGCTGATATTTTTCCAAAGGCATGAATGTGTTCCTTCCAAATTTGTATGACATTCTGACAAGCAGCATTATGGCATTGAGAAACCTCAGTCAGTATGATTCTGAGGCCTGATCTGAGCTTGTCCCTAAGAGTTCTTCTCCGATGTCTTGCAGATATGGGATACAGCAGGGCAGGAACGGTTTCAGTCTCTGGGAGTAGCCTTCTACAGAGGAGCAGACTGCTGCGTGCTGGTGTTTGATGTAACGGCTCCCAACACATTTAAAACTCTCGACAGCTGGCGAGATGAGTTTCTCATTCAAGCCAGTCCACGGGATCCTGAGAACTTTCCTTTTGTTGTGCTGGGAAACAAGATTGACCTTGAAAACAGACAAGTAAGCCAGTTGATGCATACTGTGGTGTTTAATTAGAATAATTATCAAAGCAAACATTAACCAGGATCTCCTAAGGATGCTAAACTGAATCCTGTCTGCAGAAGTCTGCTATTTTTAAATAGTGAAGAGAAAACAATGGGAGTGGGGGGGGGGGAAATGGGGAGAACAGTTGGTGAACAATGTTTCCTGGGGATTCTGGGAAACATGGGGTTTTACATTTAGCATGGCAAATTGCTGTCCTTTTTGGCAGTGGAAAAAGATGGCTGGTATGGACATGGAAGATGAATGCGGTTGACTTTGTAAATATAAAGAGCTTAAATGAGTTTGCTTCTATTACAGGTTACTACAAAACGAGCACAGGCCTGGTGCTACAGCAAAAACAATATCCCTTATTTTGAAACCAGTGCCAAGGAGGCCATTAACGTGGAACAGGCTTTCCAAACAATTGCACGAAATGCACTTAAGCAGGTATGAGTTCTAGTGCCCTCTTCTGGCAGTCCGGTCCTTACTCTATATGCAAATATCAAACCGGGCGATGGCTGGAGATAGGTGATGGAGGCACTGGTGCCTTTGGGCACTGGCATTTGTCCAATATGTTTTCCAGTTGAACAGGATTCTGAAACATTGCAAAAACCTGTTTTCAAAGGCAAAAGTGGGATGAACATACACCCCCACAGGTAGTGATGCCTCTTACGTCATCAACAGTTGGGATTATGTGTTTCAGTTCATGGCACCTCCAGGTGTGCTGCACCTGGTTTTTACAGTGCACCTTCTCCTGTCATAAACTGTAGTATTGACTTGGTTCCGTCCAAGTTAGGAAGACTCTGCTTTGCTTGCTTCCTCCAGAGAACAGGAGTTGGGGAGGCAGGTATTGGGCATGATGGTGAAGTGGTGCTATTAGCACCCATTTAGTTGAATTAAAGGACCAAATTGTAGTTGGTGACCTTTTCTTTCTTTCATGATAGGAAACTGAAGTGGAGCTTTACAACGAATTTCCTGAACCTATCAAACTAGACAAGAATGACCGGGCGAAAGCCTCTGCGGAGAGCTGCAGCTGCTGAGGTGGGGCTGAAGGGGTTGAGAACAGTCCTTCACAAACAAATATCACACTTAGGCCTTCAAACACATACACACACAGCCCCTCTTCTGTGTAAAAAGAGAAACAAGATCCTATTTTCAGTGGCCAAAATCACCCATTTTACCATGAACAACTTGTAAGCCCATTCCTTTTCACGCCTCCCGTGTCCCTACATCCCATCTCATTATTTCATGGTAGCAGACCTTTCTCCTAGTTTTAAAAAGAGGAAACTATGTTTGGAACTTAAGCTACTTCCAGGTGTCCCAGCGGAAAGAAACTATGTACAGAATCTGTAACAATTTACCTTTTAATGTCTTGTGTTTCCCCTGTGAAGGCTGCAACTGGAAAGGCTGATTACTCATAGTTCATTGCAAGCTCAGCATCCAATCCAACTAGGTTGAGTTTTGTATGTATCTGTTAATGCTTGTTACTTTTAACTAATCAGATCTTTTTACAGTATCCACGTATTATGTAATGGCTTCTTTAGGAGAAATCTTATAGTACATGTTAATATATGCAACCAATTAAAATGTATAAATTAGTGTAAAATTCTTGAATTACATGTTTAAGTACTGAAACACAGGTTGTTTAGGAAGTGAACAGGACACTTGTGGAATGCCGTGTGCTAGCAACACAAGTCCAGATAGAGGCAGTATTCTGTACAGTAGAAGCAAGAATTATGTAAACATTTTTATTGATTTTAAGAGCCAAAAAGCTTCATCTTCTGGAAAAATATTGTCTGGCTTCTTTGTAGCTACAAAGGATGATTTGCATAACCTTGCACACTGGATTATTGGACTTAAAAAGAAAAATTAAATACAGCTTTCAGAATGATCCCTTTGTTTGCCTTTTACCACCACCACCACCTCCACCACCACCCTTCATGATTAATTCTGCAAATGTAAAGAGGAATCTAACATGTCTGTCTTGTAGAACAATCTCCATATGGGTTGTGATGGTCATTCTTGGTGACTAAGAGCACCTTCCCCTTTCTCTCTTACTGTCACTAGTCTGGATTTTCTGGATGGAAACTTGGCAACTTTGTTCTGCCCTCTCCTTGTTCTTGCATTTGTAGCTTTCTTAAATGGAGCCCTTCTACTGTTTTTCCCAGAGGTCTACATTCTAGTATGTAGGCAGAGCTCTTCTGTAAAGAAACATGCCAATAAACTTAACAAGAAAAAAAACTTCTTGCTCCTGTTTCTATTTTTATCACCTTGCTGAAACTGAAGCTCCTGAGCTAATTTTAATCTCTTGTTGTCCACTGCCCACTTTTAACTCTTCTATTACTTCCCCTTGGCATAACCTTAGCCAGCCAGGGAAAGAGTAGAATGAAGCAGAAATCTCAGTCACTGCTTGCAACAGTGAGGAAGTAAAGCTATGCTGCTTTAATATTTTTAATTCTTGTAAGGGAAAAGTTGTGACAGCAAACATTAACATAATTCTCATCATGAGCTATATTGGATAGTTTTAGACATTGACCTTGTTTGCATGTAAGCTAAGCCAAACCATGGTTTACCATGAATGAGGAAATGTGTTCCTGGGGTGAAAATTGTGTCTGCTGAAAGCCATCTCCCAAACACCCCGTCCTACTACTGCCAGCTACCCAGAACTATGCCAAGGCTTGGCATTTCATCTGAGCCCATTTTTTGAGGTTTGCTGCTTCTTGGCTTGCTGTTCATGGCTTGAGCAGAAACCAACCACAACCACAGGTTCATACAATGCTAAACCCTGACTTGTTCCTATGTAGCACAGCAGGACCAGGGAAGGAGCACAGTGTTTGCATTCTTCATCCCAGGAACCCACACATTTGCATATTTGTGCTAAGCCAGAAGGAACAGATATTTAGTTCCTCCATTCTGTAGTTTGTATATGTTGTTTAACAGAAATGGAGTCAAGTCTTTGCTGTACAATGTAGGACTGATTGTTTTAATGTAATAGCTGGCTCCAAAACCTGACCCCCTATACAGGCCTCTAGCCATATAGATGACTCATGAGAGCGTTAGATTCAAGGCTGCTCATGTCTGGAGTATCCCTCCAAAATTAAACGTGGATAAAAATACTGAGCACTTCTGCTTCTCTGAACATCGGCAATGCTGAAACCATGCATTCATGGTAGTGGGTTGTGTATGAGGTCAATGTGATTTTCAAAAAGCCTTGAGCTCTAGAAAGCAAACAGTTAATTGGTAGTATTTAAGATTAAAATTCTTCTATAGTGGGAGAGGCTTAGAACATTTCTCAAGGAGCTGCGGCTGTTCTTTATCCTCTGGGCATTCAGTGCTGGTGCTCACCTCCAATGCCAGGAATAATTGGATGATCTAGGCCAGCATATAATGTCACCTCTTCTGTGACCATGTACCCTGTATGCACAGGCCTTCTGGTATTATTGTCAGTAGGATTGTTGCAATGTCCCATCTTTATGCCTTTGACAAAGTGGATCGAGAACTGTTTTTCTTCCCAGTGCAGATTGCTGTACACTTGTTCTGCCTGTGCAGCTAGTTTCTTGTCAAAACATCCACCCATGGCTTTATGGTACATGAATGCCACAATATGGATATGTGCTATGGTTGTTGCAATATGGTTTGGGCTCCTCTAAATTTCTTTGCCTCTTTCATGGTCTATGGTTTCTTCTCAGAAATGCTCTTTGTCTTCCAAAAGAGGATTGCAACTGATTTACTTCATAGCTGCGCTGTGATGGCACAGCCTTTTCTGCCGTTGCAGGTTTCAGTGTAGCCAGCTGCTTCAGTATCTTCAAGCGTACTTCACTGATCAAACTCAATTGCCACTTGAAAAGCATGACTTGTTCAAAACCGCATCTTGTAACACCAGACCTCTCAGGGCTCCAGTGAAGTAGAAGCTGACAAATCAAAACAACCCAGGAGGAACTGAAAATGTCATAGCAGAGCCCGCTATTAATTTCTGTGTTGGGAACACCAAGAATGCCTGCGAATTATAAAATTGTCATGGCAACAAGTCTTCACTCATTGATGTTAAACCATTGGCAGCTTCCCTCCACTATACCTTCAGGAAACTTCTGCTATGATACAGGGGAATGGCTGTTGCCATTGTAGTATAGTTAGAAAATGCTGCTGGACTTGGAGTGGCTATTTTGCTTTGGACCACTGCTCTCACTTAAACCATAGTTCTGTAGCAATTGGGTTGATCTGATCACTATCTTCTATCTACATTCTTTCAAAAGCATATTGATGGACCCTCATTGGAAAACCACCTATTTGCTCCCTGATGACTTGAATTGGCATCAGTGGGTGGGACCCCAGGGAAGGGTTTCTGGTCCAGCAGAGGCATCTTTTAACAGAAGAGAGGAGTTTTGCTGATTCAAAGCCCCCCCCCCCAAAAAAAACCAGGGTGGAAGTGCAGAGGTAATTGGCTAAAAGGGCTCCCTCCAGCTGTTTCCTTTTATTAGATCAAAAGCTATTTTGGACCAGCTGATTCAATGAAAAGTTCATATTAATGATTTCATTTCTAGTAACTGGTCTATAATGAATTCCTTTCTCCTAGGCATAGAACAATTTGAATTTTCTATAGCCTTCCCCATCATTGTCACTTGAGTATCCTTAAATATCAGCTAGAATCTTTTGGAAATGGGAGATGGAAGGCTAGACAAAATAGGTTAGCTTTTTTCTCAGGAGTCTGCCTGTTTGGGGGAATGCAATGTCCTGTATAGGACATAGTGTAGTAGATAATGATATCCTGCATGTCAACTGAAATTTTATTTTTTCTGGGTTCTAACAAGGCTTGAGATGCATCGCAACTGGGCATGTCCTCTGTCAATTCTGCACACATGCAAAGCTGCTATGGTTCAAAAAGGCAAAAGCAGGAGCTAATAATGCATTGACAGAGGGGTAAATTCTTGGATTGACCATGTATACGGAATCACCAATGCCACTAGCCCCAAAGTAGTTTGGAATAAAATTTATAAAAAAAACTTCTGAGTGCTATGCATCTTTTAACACAAATATAAGAAAGGCTAGGAAGTTATGGAAGCCATTCAAGGGAAGTAACAGGCCTACTCTATTGCCTTGGTCAGAACACATGGAGAACTGTGTTCAGTTCTGGGCACCACAAGTTAAGGATATTGACACGCTGGAATGTGCTCAGAGAAGGGCAACCAAGATGATCAAGGGTCTGGAAATGATCAAGGCCTTATGAGGAATGGTTGAGGGAGTTGAGTATGTTTAGCCTGGGAAAGAGGAGACAGGAGATATGATAGCTGTCTTCAAATATCCAATGGGTTGTCACATGGAGGATGCAGCAAGCTTGTTTTCTCTTGCTCCAGATGCTAGGACTCAAGCCAGTGGATTCAAGTTACAAGAAAGGAGATTCTGGCTAAATTCCCATGAGAGGTGGCGGCCGCCTCTTTGGAGATTTTTAAGCAGAGGTTGAATGGCCATCTGTCTTGCTTTAGTTGAGATTCCTGCATTGCAGGGGGTTGGACTAGAGGACCCTTAGGTATCTAAGGGTGATCTGCTCTATAGTTCTATGATTCTAAATGGCAGTAGGGAGATGCATGCCTATGGTTTTTGAACTTGTAACTATGAAATCTTACTTGGGAAACTTGAGGGGTGAAAGCTTCCCAAGTTTGCTTTGACCGAATGGGTGGCTATTTCTCACAAAGCGTAGCATCCTGCATAATCTTATCTTGTAATAAAGTTGTTGAGTCTGATAGTATCTTTGAAATGCTGTGGCAACTGGCCCATGTTACTCCTGAGCTGCTGCTAACTCTCTCCGATTGGTCTTAGTGGCAACAGGTTTTCTCAGATTTGTGGCAAACTTGACATCATTTGAAACCTACATCTCATGTACTGGGCTGTTGCTTTTACGTGTTTCTCTAGAGTTCTGGAACATGTGGCCAGTGGTCTATCTGGGACTTCAAACATAGCAACTTTCTGGCAAATCCTCAGTGTGCTACTGAGCATCTGATTTGGTGGGAAGTCTATTGATGAAGTGTGTTTTCCTCTCTCTCAAGACCTCTTTAAATTAGGACATCTTTTTTGATACCTTTAATAAATTGTGGATTAAAAATCAATCTGCATCCAGCACTTTTAAAGAACCACACAATTTCTACCGGGACTGGGCGCTTAGGGCTGCACCCTCAAGGCAGTGATTTCGATCTACGCTGAGACTGACTTCATGAGGGGAGCACTTGTTTTCTGCAGTTCAAAACTGTCTATATGTATATGACGTTCAGATGTATTGTAACTCCTCTCGTGTGTACTTTCATTAAAAAATACAGTAATCTTTTAACTGCATATATTGATGGGCTGTACTATATTGGCCACACATTTTCTCAAACTAAGACTGTTTTTATACTCATGTTTGCCAGAGGCACAGTTCTCCTGAAACTAGGCCAGACAGAAATTCCAGTAGCAAAGATTTAAGTGTATGGGGTTCGAACTTGCAAAGAGAATCCTATTCCTACCATACACAAAGCATTAATTTATTCTTTGTGCAGAACAGACTGAACATCTCTCTGTTGGTATGTTCCAAACTGCATTACAGCTCCATAGTGTCATGCTGGAAGGCCTTCTGCTTGAAGAAAATGGCCTCAATCCACTGTTTTTACTGCAGTTGGTTTTGAGGGACCCCCACCCTTTTGCCTGAGATTTGATTATTAAGCTAGGGATCATGGGCACCAACTATAGCGGGCGGAAGGGGCTTCAGCCTTCTCAGGGTTTCTGGGCAGGGAATATTGAGGGGGCTGACATCCCTCCCCGGCCCAAGGTGAGTGGTGGTCCACTGAGTGGGGGCAGGAAGCGTGGAGGGTGATTTTCACCCTCTGCTCTCCCCACTGCCAGTGGAGCGGGAAAGATCATGTGATACCAGGACCCCTCAACAATTTTCCACCCAGGGCAGCTGCCCCTATGGGCCTCTCCCCACACTATACCACTGCCACTGTTATAGAGAATGTAGAGCCATTTGGCTTTCCCTCCTTGCAAAGCAAAACGGCTCCTTCTGCCTTTTTAGTAGGCCCCAAAGACCCATGATGAACTGCACTGAACTGCACAGCATTCGTGGCGTGAGAGAGAGAAGGTATTATGCAATTGAAGTGGCTTCTCTTTCAGGATGTGACAGGAATCGATCAGAACTCATGACAGTGGTTCATCGCACCAAGTCCAAAAGGTTGCCCCTGCCTGTATTGTTTCTCAGTTTATATAGGGGGCTGAGTGATAGCTTCCCTGGAGGTCCTGTGTGTGGTATAATATGCAAAAGCTGTGCTTGCTTCCAGCTGCTAAATGTGATTGGGGCATGTGTATCCTCAAAAAGGGATATGAAAGAGGAGAGCCCAATATGTGGAGTCTACTGTATATGGAGGAAAACTGATACAAAAGATGGAGTCAGGTATGTGTAGCAGACGAAGGATAGAAATAAATTACAGGAAACTAGTAGGCTGCATTCGGGCCTGTTGAGATAAATTTATAATTGTGACTCAGGTAACAACAGACTGTGCCCCTTAGACCCCATTGATTCATTGGGGTGAAATTAATAACACAGATTTAATGGGTATGCCATTATATGCCAAACAGGTCAGCTTCAAAAGGAACCTCCGTGACTCTAAGCCTTGGTCCCTCCTGGATTCATAGAGGTTGAAGGTGAAGTAAGAAAACCTCAGGCTATTTCCCTTCAATATGCTGTCACAACTTGGATCACAATACATCAGTGCCCTAATGAACTGCATCAATCAATACTAAAAGTTCGTTTCTCCTCCCTGCTTCCCGGCTTGCAAAATCACTTTGGGGTGGCAATTCTTTACCTTGTTTATTAACACTCCCGTTTCTCTAGTGGGTTCCATGTAGAAATTTGGCTAACCTATAAGCTGATGCTCTTTAGCATCTCCATATTTTACACTATGCTCCCTACTACTGGGGCTGTGTGTATACTGTGATTCCATCAGACCCTGGGGGAAAGTGCAGAATTCAGTTTTGTAAAGCTATCAAGGCTTGGTTTCCAGACCTTTGATAATCTTGGTCACCCTCCTCTTAACACGTTCCAACTTGTCAAAATCCTTCTTAAATTGTGGTACCCAGTACTGTTTTGGGGGGACAGGAGGCGGGCAGGTGTGGAGGACTCCCTGGTCTTGAATGGGGTAACTGTGCCCCTGAAGGACCAGGTGCGCAGCCTGGGAGCCATTTTGGAGTCACAGCTGTCCACGGAGGCACAGGTTAATTCTGTGTCCAGGGCGGCTGTCTACCAGCTCAATCTGGTACACAGGCTGAGACCCTACCTGCCCGCAAACTGTCTCGCCAGAGTGGTGCATGCTCTGGTTATCTCCCGCTTGGACTACTGCAATGCGCTCTACGTGGGGCTACCTTTGAAGGTGACCTGGAAACTACAATTAATCCAGAATGCGGCAGCTAGACTAGTGACTGGGAGTGGCCGCCGGGACCACATAACACCGGTCCTGAGAGATCTACACTGGCTCCCAGTACGTTTCCTAAACAGCCTTGTTCCTGTATACCTGAAGGAGCGTCTCCACCCCCACCATTCAGCCCAGACACTGAGATCCAGCACCGAGGGCCTTCTGGTGGTTCCCTCATTGCGAGAAGTGAGGTTACAGGGAACCAGACAGAGGGCCTTCTCGGTAGTGACACCCGCCCTGTGGAAAGCCCTTCCAGCAGATGTCAAGGCAATAAGCAACTATTTTACTTTTAGAAGACAACTGAAGACGGCCCTGTTTAGGGAAGTTTTTAATGTTTGATGCTGCACTGTTTTTAATATTCGGTTGGAAGCTGCCCAGAGTGGCTGGGGAAACCCAGCCAGATGGGCAGGGTATTATTATTATTATTATTATTATTATTATTATTATTATTATTATTATTATTATTATGCAGTACTCTAGGTGTAATCTGACCAAGGCAGAACAGAGCAGACTACTGCTTCCCTTGATTGGGACACTACTGTTGATGCAGCCTAGAGTAGCATAAGTTTTTTTGCTGATACATCACACTGTTGACTCATGTTAAGCTTGTGGTCTATTAAGATCCTTTCCCCTTGTACTACTGGCAAACCATAAAGAAGGCTGATCGCCAAAGGATTGATGCTTTTGAATTATGGTGCTGGAGGAGACTCTTGAGAGTCCCATGGACTGCAAGAAGATCAAACCTATCCATTCTTAAGAAAATCAGCCCTGAGTGCTCACTGGAAGGACAGATCCTGAAGTTGAGGCTCCAATACTTTGGCCACCTCATGAGAAGAGAAGACTCCCTGGAAAAGACCCCGATGTTGGGAAAGATTGAGGGCACAAGGAGAAGGGGACGACAGAGGACGAGATGGTTGGACAGTGTTCTCGAAGCTACAAACATGAGTTTGACCAAACTGTGGGAGGCAGTGGAAGACAGGAGTGCCTGGCAAAGTGTGCTCTGGTCCATGGGGTCATGAAGAGTCGGAGACAATTAAAGGACTAAACAACAACATCCTTGATTTGTCCAAGTCATTTATAAAGACGTTGAACAGCAATGGGCACAGGACAGAACCCTGTGACATCCCACATGTCACTTTTTCCCAAGAAGACAAGGAACCATTAGTGAGCACTCTGGGTTCGGTGAGTCAATGAGCTACAAATCCATCTAACAGTTACCATGTCTAGCCCACATTTTACCAGCTTCTCCACAAGAATATCATGGGGGACTTTGTCAAAAGCAGGGGTCAGAAACTTTTTCAGCAGAACTTGTGGGGGCGGCGGACTATATTATGGGGAAAAAATAATGAACGAATCCCTATGCCCCGCAAATAACCCAGAGATGTATTTTAAATAAAAGGACACATTCTACTCATGTAAAAACATGCTGATTCCCGGACCGTACACGGGCTGGATTTAGAAGGTGATTGGGCTGCATCCAGCCCCCGGGCCTTAGTTTGGGGACTCCTGGTCAGAAGCCTTCCTGAAATCAAGATACACTATCTCCACAGTATTTCCCTGATCCCTCAAGCTTGTAACTCCATAAAAAAGAAGAAATAAGATATGGCTGGCATGACTTGTTTTTGAGAAACCCATGCTGGGTCTTAGTAATCACAGCATCCTTTTCTAAGTGCTTACAGATCTATTCTAGGTAGGACCTTTTCTGGTATCAATGTCAAACTGACCAATCGGTAGTTACCTGGATGCATGGGGATTTGAACTCTGCTTCTCAAACAAAAGTTAGATGAGAAGCGGTGTGGTGATATGGTCTCAGCTTTAAAGGTTTTAAAAATAAAATCCCCACGGTTCATCAACGTCCTTTTTTTACATGTACATAGAAACCTCTGGCTGTTCTAAGGCATAACCAATGGGTTTAAACGCGACCCTTTGCTTAAGAGCAGAAGAGGCTGTGCTAAACCAAGGTCCACCTCGCCCTGACATGCTTTGCAACTAGACGTCTACGGGGTGGGCAGTGGGCTCTTCCCCAGAGCGCGATTTTTACCTCCTGCACAGAACTGCTGTTTTTTTAAAGCCGTGCAAGAGCGAGGCAGGGCGAGCGAAATGGCGCAGAAAATAAGAAGACATGGGAGGAGGGGGAGGAGGAGGACGGGTGTTAGATTTATCGAAAGTGGGAGGGGGACCGAGCAAGCAAGCAAGCTGCGGAGCTCGAGGGTTTGAATTGCCTCTCTCTCCCCCCCACCATTTTTCTCTCCCTTTTGGCACAAGAAGCAAATCAGATTCAAGGCAAAGGAAGGTGGGGGTAACTTTTCCAGCGCAGGAGGATGCAGTTGAAAGTGGGTGTAACGCGCCTGCTTCCCTCCCTCCCTCCCAGAGCGATCGTGAACCAGCTTTAAAAGGTGGCAGCAGGGAAGAGGCTTTGATGGAGTAGGCGGATTCCATGGCTAAAAAGCTCCCTCGCCTTCAGTAACCGCGCTGGGTTGCTTTCGTTTTCTTCCCTGCATGAAGATTTCCCCCTCCCACACACACACACACACACACACACACACACACACAAACACTTTACACAGTTCTCTTGGCAACACTGGCTAAGGCTGTCTGCACTTCTAAAGCAAAAGTGGTGCCGCCCCGCCCCCCCTTTCCCTGCCAGCCCCCTTCCTATGGGGAGGGGGACATATGTCCCCCCTTATTTAAACACGTCCGGATCGGGAGCCCTCTCAGATAGCTTATAAGCTAACGTGGGTAAAAGGGAATTTAAATTCTGCCCAAATTGTGGGCGGGAAGGAGACTTGGCAGGCGAGATAAATCCATGGCATCCCGCGGGCGGAGCAAGATGCCTCCTGCCTCCAGTAGCTGCTCCCCGAAGGAAGTGTCCGTTGCCACCCGATCTGTTTCCAATCAAATCCGGGAAAGAAAAGAAAAGAAACCCCAAGGTGCTCCTTGGCTGAAAAGGAAGCGCTGCACCAAACCGCCCCCACCCCGTGGCGCTGATCTTCTCCCCGTTTTGCACGCCTCCCATTATCGCTTTCTTTTAAACAGAAACTAAAGGGCGCCGCCCCCTCCCTAGGTAGCTCGAAGTGGGGTGCGGAGTAGCCCGGAGAGACTTATCGTGGCTAGACTTTACATACTCTCTTATCTCCGGGTGCCTTGCAATGTTACCCGTGTCTTTAAAGACAAGTGTCAAGATGCTTTTTTTTTAAAAAAAAAATCCTCCATATTCATTTTCCCGCACGAAGCCCAAGTTGAGACATTGCCACCCCAACCCCATCTAACAGGCGTTACCGAGCCTGATATAATGAACTCGCAAATATCAATACTGTATATACAAACTCGAAAAGTAATAAAGTAAGTGGGCACCCAACGCCGCCTCTGCAGGCTACTCCACCTGGCTGTTCAAGAAGAGCCCCCCCCACCCGACCTCATCGGTTGTTTCACCGATTTGGGTATTTCCTATCGTAAATATACATCGCGCCCCCTCGCCCCCCAAAAGCTGCACAAATAGCAGCGCCCCTTTGCCCTTCCATACCACTTCATACTCAAGAGGAAGGCGCCTCCGTCGGGAGTGCCTGCGTGGGTGGGGGGAGGGCTTGCAACCCCCTCTAGCCCAAACTGGAAGGTGCTGCCGCCCTACAACCGAGGATCCCTGGGCGGCCAAATCCTGCCCTCTCTGTGCCCCGCAACCCCTTGAGTCACGGCCCCTCCAGATCGGGCGGGGACCCCCCCTGGAATGAGCTCTACAGCTTCGTTGCTGCTGCAGCCGACCACGTGAGGGCGTCCAGTGTGTTAGTTGCAACAAATTAACCCTGGGCTAGTCACCCCCCTGAGGGTCGCCGGCGCCCCACGACCGGCTAGCGGCGCGCGGCGCCCTCTTCTCTACCGGGTCCGCACGTTGGCCGTGCCGTGCGGATCCCTCGGGGGCCCCCAGAGCCCTCCATACAGGGCGCCCCCATCCTCTGCCTTCCCCCAGCATAGGGTGCGCCCTTAAAATCGTCTCCAGGGAACCTTTCCCAGCCCCGGGAGGCTGCGGCACCCGGTCAGCTCCGTCTGGCACCGTCGGGAGCAGCCGCTGGCGCCGGCAGCCCGCCCCTAGGCCACCGGACGCGGGCGGGAGAGCTCGCCGAAGGGGCCACAAAAAGCACAACTTGGAGCCGGGCTCCTCGCTGCCTGTTGTTGTTCTCAACGTGGTCCGCTCCTCGCGCATATAAAGAGCTGCGGCGGAGCCCGCCCAGGCAGACTGCTTTCTCTCGGGTGGAGCAGAGGCGAGCTGTGCTCGGCTACCGCGTTTGCTGCCGCTGCCGCCGCCGCCGCTGCCGCCGCCGCTGCTGTTTCCCGAACGCGCAAGCGAGTACTACCGAGCCTGGTCTTTTTCTCTTGCGAAGAGCGCCGTCCCGTTTTATCCGGCATGTCTGTTGAGCTGGAAGAGGCTGACCTGCCCCTGGCCGAGGCGGAAGAAGCGCCCCTGGCTCCAGAGAAGAAAGGCGCCGCCAAGAAAGCCAAAGGCGGCGGCGGGTCGGTGTTGTCGCCATCCAAGAAGAAGAAGAACAACAAGAAGAAGAACCAGCCGGGCAAGTACAGCCAGCTGGTGGTGGAGGCGATTCGCAAGCTGGGCGAGCGCAACGGCTCGTCACTGGCCAAGATCTACAACGAAGCCAAGAAAGTGGCGTGGTTCGACCAGCAGAACGGGCGCACCTATCTCAAGTACTCCATCAAGGCGCTGGTGCAGAACGACACCTTGCTGCAGGTGAAGGGCACGGGCGCCAACGGCTCCTTCAAGCTCAACAGGAAGAAGCTGGAGGGCGGAGAAGGGGGCGCCGGAGGAGGCGGCGGGGGCGCCTCGCACGCCAAGTCGCACAAGAAGGCGGTGGCCGTGCCCGCGTCGCGCAAGGTCGAGAAGAAGCCCGTGGTCAAGAGCAAAAAGCTGGAGAAGAAGTCGCACAAGAAAGGCGCCGGCGGGGGCGCCGCCAAGAAGGACAAGGTGAAAGCCAAGAAAGCCGCCAAGAAGACGGTCGCCTCGCCCAGCGCCAAGAAGGTGAAGAAGACTGCCAAGCCCAAGGCGCTCAAGAGCAGGAAATGAGGCGGAGATGGAGAGGGCAGGGGGGCCCTGGGCGGCTGCCCTGCCCTGGACTTGTGGAGCCTCAAGACATTGTGACTTATTGCTCTCAGCACAGCCATGTTACCCGGTTTCGTTTCTGTAGCTTTTTCTTTTTTGGAGGGCGAGGGGTGGGCGTGGGTTGGAGGCGCACATTTTCTTCATAACCGCCGGTTCCTTGGAGGGGAGTGGAATACGTTATTCGCCCCAGCCCTTTATTTTATTTTATTTTAATAAAGGGGATGACTGTTGAGGGCTTGTGCGGGGTTGTTGTTGTTTTTAATTATTTGGAATATTTTAATGCTTCCTGCCCCCTCCCCCTAAAAATATGGAGGATAGGCGGCTCCGCTTCTTTGCTTGCCCCTGGTTCTCCATGCTCGCGGGGGCGTTTTGGCTGCCTTCCGAAAGTTTGCCCGACCGTGGTGGCCGCCCCTCGGACGCCGCTGTGGCGCCATGGCAACGGCCCAGTTGGCTTTGCAAGGGCGTCTGGGCTTTTCCGATTAAAAAGGCGCTTCTCGGGATGCAGGGAGGGAGGCGAGAAAAGGGAAGCGGTTGGGACCAAGTGGGGTTGTGGCGGGGTGCTTTTTTGTATTTTTGCCTTTGAGAGGTCTGCACAGCCATTACCGGGCGAGATGCGTAGATGCTCAGTTCTAGGGAAGGTGGGGATCGGAAGGGATCTCCCTCCTCTCCTGGAAGATCATCATACTGCCTTCAAAAGGTGTCTTGCCTTCGGTAGCCTTTCCCCTCCGCACTTGTGTTTTTTGTTCAATAAATCGTTTAAAATGCTTTTTTTTCACTCGCTGCTTCCTCCGTGTGTTTTAAGTGTGCAAGAGGCAAATGAAAATGGGTGGGAGGGTGGGAAATGGGGCGTTAGAATTGACACGCGCTGAAGGAGGAAAAAGGTGGCCCTAGTGGGATTAACCGGAGATAATGGGGTGCGGCTATAGGGTGGAGGAGGCTGGGTACCAGACGCGGAGGTGTAGCTTACTTGTGCGTTGGAGGGGGGGGTTCTGCCGGTATGGAGTTTTCTGGAAGTGGGCGTGTCAATCATTTCAAACGAGCTTTCTGATCTGAGCCCCATTTTCTGCAAAGGCCGGCAGGCATTGCATTGCCCTGTTATTAAAAAAAACTGCCCGTGGTCACTTTTTTCACCCATATCGTAGTAGGTATTGCAAGTTGGAGGCCGGCAACAAAAATCCGAGCCGGACCTGAAGTTCCAGGAAGACGGCGGCAATCATTTGGTTTGGCGGTTCCCCTCCTCCAAAACCGCGCACAGGCACCTTGCTAAAAAGAAGCCTCTAGGGGGCGAGCCTAGCCTTTGCGTACATGGGGGATTACGTCATCGGGCGCCAGTGCGCACGAGTGGGGAAACGTCCGCTGGTTGGCTGGCCGGGGAGGTTACGTCAAGCCATTCTGCTGTACCGGTAGCGTCACTCCTTTCGCAGATAGGTTGAAAGGAGGTGCTCAACTGAGTCGTGAATTTATCGTCTCTCCGGAGCTGCTACCGCTGCTTTCTACCACCCGCCCCCGCAGGTCTGCTCCTGCCTCTCATTTATATCAGCGTAAGGGGTGGGAGTGGCTTACAACAGCCCTGCAATGTAGCTCACTTCCTAAACTAAAACCCCCCGATGTGACTATATATATAGTCAGTACTCTTCTTAACCATCCCATAATGGCTGGGCAGTAGTTGCATATTCCTAGCTTGTCCCTTCCTGCCAGTGGCCCGCTTTGCACTGCTAGCAAAACAAGAGCTCCGGTCGCAAGAAAGGCCGATCCACCTGAGTCAGTCAGCGTACATCCCATGTCAGTCGCGGAAGGTAGAAGAGCGGGAAACGCCGTTCCTTGACCTCTGGGCGGTTCTCAAATGTAAAATTGAGATTTCCACCCCAGAACTGGAAAAGGGACTTCACCTTTCGCGGGTCGCTACCTATGAAGGGGCAGTCGCAGCAAACGAAGAGGTGAAAGTGGGAAATGAACGGCGGAGGCTGGAACCCTATTGCCGTCTGGGATAGGGGAAAGGTCATCTAGGGAGAACATGCCCAGGGAGAGAGGGATGCTGGGTTATTCCCGGGCCTCCTTTTGCAGGATCTTGCCATGGGGCTACTCAGGTCAGGGAAGTATATAACCTTAAGAAGGGAATTGGAGGGCACCTGCTTAGGGTGGCAGACACAGTGCAGTAGACCAGGGCCCTGCTAATACAAACCTTGTAACTACAAATATCACCCCACATATTAAATTATGGCCTAACTTTCAGCCCCTTGGAGAACACTTAAAAGAGCTCCAAGAGCTGAGCACATTAGGATCAGGAACTAAGACCAAGCCTGTAGAAGGAGCAGCCTGACTATTTCTCCTACACTTTTAATCTTGGCACTTGTCCATAAGGAATCCTCTACATAAAAGAAAACACAGCACACAGTTCAGGTTTACAATTAAGGGGGAGGGTAAGAGAATGTATCACCCACCATGAAATGGTCCCTCATAGGTGCCATAACTCACCATCATGCAAATATAACCACCACCATATAGTTCTGAAGAACGTAATAATACATAGCAAGTGTGCCGGTGTAAGGGGTATCCAAATGTTTTTAAAAAGGGTGATAATACTATTCTAAATGTCCAGATAAAACTAGTGGCATAGAAAGATCCTTATAATAAATATAGTATGAGTTGTGGCCTAGAACTAACTGCAGTGGACCAGATTTTGGCACTTCAGGAAAAACCTCTATCTTGATAAACTACTTAAGAAGACAGGATGGCAAGATATTCTCCCAGCTTCACAACCCAATGTAGATACAGGAGCAAGGCACGCCCTGCAAACTATATTGATAGACTTTCTTCAAATCATGCATGGAGATACCTTCACTTTTGTGAATTGGCATTTTCACATTTCTTACAGTTACACCTGGAGGGCCCCACTCTGGCTACCCCTGTTATATCTAAGTGCAGATACAGTAGCTAAAAACCACCACTGTAGCAGCATGGTATGTTTCTCCAAGAGAAGGGAAACATTAAACTTTACCTTTTCCAAAATGAGCCTTGATTACCCTAATTCCCTGCAAGGATATTTCCAAAAGGCAGAAACAGGTATGTGAAAAATAGGCAGAGGGAGAAAGCCACAGCAGCACCCCCTTCTATAATTTGCAAGGCTCTCAGGCTACAGGCTCAAACAGAAGAGTAGCAGGTAGCAGAGTCTGCTGGGAGTTTGGAGGCATTTTTATGTTGAAGATCTCGAGTTCCTTTTACACAAGCTCTGTGTCCACTACCTTAAACTGTTTTAAGGATTATAGAAGCACATTTTTCAATCCAAGTGCTATATGAAATAATGTGTTGAGAGGCAACATAGTGCTAGTCCTGACCTACCTGCTGCAGCTCACATCAGACTTCAACAGTATTCTATAGTATGGATGGAAGGCCGTTTAAATTCATATCCCAGTTTGTTAAAGGCGGCTGTTCAGTTCACTATTGGGAATCTAATAAATTTAGAATATTTTTTTTTAATTTTTGGCACTCTGTAGAGTGGTCATTAATGCTGTTCACCAAGATCCTCGTAAATTGCAATGACTTATGCTTCTAAGCAATACTGTACATTTGAATTGACTTCCTGTCTTCACCCTCAATACAAAGTTATCTTCCAAATAAAGGCTGCTGCTTTCAAGTCACTTCTAGGCTTTTCACACACACTTTCCCACCTGCATTCTCTTCCTGAATCTAGTTTCCACCCGCCATTCATTTCTATCAGCATTAAAGGGAAGAGTTAACGGTGACACAGGGCAGGGCAGAAAAGCTCACCTTTGTGCTACTAATTCAAGCAATATACAGACACAGTTCCTACACCATGCTAAGACATACCATCAGGATTCCTGGAGATCATAGCCACTTAGCTCCTGCCCCTGTGACCCAAGTCGTGGTTTAGCTTAGCATGTCATCCAAATGCAGGTTTATGGCTTGTCTTGCTCCAGTAAACTCCAAGGTTTGCTTTTAGTTTACAGTTCCTCATTTGTCTGAAGCAAGGCAAACCACAAGTATAGGTTTGGATAACATGCTAAATCATAGCTTAGCTCAGAGGATGAACAAAGCAGCCACAATCTCTCTTCTCTTGCAGTCTGGACATCAATACGTTCATGGTTTGGCTTAGTGTTACTTGCAAACTGAACTATGTTGTTTAGTCGTGTCCGACTCTTCATGACTCCATTGACCATAGCACGCCAGGCACTCCTGTCTTCCACTGCCTCCCACAGCTTGGCCAAACTCATGTTCATGGCTTCAAGAACACTGTCCAAACCGAACTACAGTGGTACCTCTACTTACAAATAACTACTTACAAATTTTTCTACTTACAAATGGAGCTCCGTCCGCCATCTTGGATGCGGTTTAGATAGGGTTTTTTCTACTTACGAATTTTTAGATAGGGTTGCTTCAACTTACGATTTTTTTCTCCCAATGCATTCCTATGGGATTCAACTTACAATTTTTTTCGACTTACAAATGTGTGTTCGGAACACATTAAATTCGTAAGTAGAGGTACCACTGTATAGGCTCCCACAGATAGAAGAGCAAGCTAGCTGCTATTGTTAGGAATGCCATTTGTAGAACTGACATCCCTTTCTAATATTACTTTTTACCATCTGTTGATTTAATCATGTTCTCTTCCCTTCATTTAAAACACAATTAAAAGTAAAATATACCAAGGGGCCATGTGTTGAGGGCTTAGGAAGGGTATATTTGTTAATTGCTAAACAGATTTCATTCATTCTGAACAGAGAATACATGAGAGCACAATGCAAGTTCTACCTGCAAGAAATGCACTGCACAGCTTAATCCTGTCCCCATTTACTTTGAATACTGAGTCCAACCGAACTGGCTTCCTCAGGACTTCATACTCTGATGCTAGCACTTTTCGGAAGCAAGTCATGCCAACTTTGAATGGGCACCACCAAATAAATGCTTGATGGGTTCTAACACAGATTAATAGTGCATGGGTTGCGCTGATGTCAGGAATAACCCTTCTAATGTAAGTTAATGTAAGTTAATGCACTTCTAATGTAAGTTAATGGGAAACCTTGGGTTGTGCAGAGCTCTCTGCATACAGGGGAATCTTGGGGTCAGGTTGTCATTTGCCAAGCAGGGAGGAGCATAGCTGTCAACTTTTGGATTTGAAAATAAGGGATCGGCAGCCTCACCTGTCCTGGGGACAGTCTACAGTATATCTAACAATCCAGGATAGCAGTGGGAAACGGCGCTGGAATAAGGGAATTTCCAGCAAAAAAAGGGAAAGTTGACAGCTGTGGCTTAGATTAAGGAAGTTTCCCACAAAAAAAGGGAGGGTTGGCAGCTATGGGGAGGAGAGAAGTGAGGAAGATATGAGGCATTTGTTTGTGCAAGTCAGATAAATCTTTTAAAAATGGGCTCCACTGCCAGGACCACAAAAGGATACTTTGGGCAAAATGGGCTTTAAGATTTGATACAAACATTAATTTCCCATTTATTAATCAACACCATTTAATTTGCTCTTAGATAGAAAGAGGGAACATGGGAGCTGAAAGACAGATGGCTCACATTGCAGTCAAGTCACAATTACTAGACGACCAAACCTTTGTCCTTCCACTGGCCACCTTTCCTTTCTTCCAGCAGTATTTTCAGGACAGTAGGGCATAAATGCACATTACAGACCCCAAACCACAAAAAAACACCTTTCATGGATTCAGTAACCCCCAAACAGCTAATTAAGTGATGTGTCGACAAGAGACATCTGTGATCTGCATTCAAGACTGAATCGGTTTAATAAGAATATTGGTTTTGCACTTTTCCAGTATCACAAGTTCTGCATTTTCTAATAAATACAAAGCAGTCTTTTGACAGAACACAAAATACTGATCTTGAAATAATAAAAGACAGAAAAACACAAACTCTCATTTCCTATTTTTCAGTAGTTATTTGCATTTAAACAATCTCTTCTCCACAATTATGCAATCCGTGTTCATTTTAGAAGAAAGCAAGAGCCTTACACTGGTCCAGTGCCAGAGGAATGAGATAGCAACTTAGAAACAATGGGTCTTTTTTTCCTGGGTGTGCAATGGGAGATAGGCAAGACAAATCAGACAGGAGCAGATCAAAGTTCTACCTCTCAAATATCACTAAGGAGTGAACAAACCACTTTCATTACCCAGGTATTAAAGCATCCAAGTTCCCCTAACCTATGTGTTATTAGTCGAACCAGAGCAAGACAATACTTTATCCACAGATTTACACCTCACTTGATAGGTTGAACACATGCTACTTAACAGCACATACACAGTTGCCCATAAATATTACAAGTTCTACTTGCTCAATAGCCTAGAGACACTGCTGCATGCACGTGGTTCTATAAACTTTTCACCTAGGCAAGCAAGCAAGATTTGGCTCCGATACCATCTCTAGAGTACCATAGCTACTATGCACCACAGGACTGGCTAGGTCATCTTCCATGCTCATATGTTACCCAAACACCAATTTAGTAAACCAACACATTAACTAGATATTTTACTCTAGTATAAATTAAGTTTTCCCCTTAGAAAAACCCAAATCCCAAAAATGAATCCATTGAGGATTACAATTAAACAGATGCCACAATTGCACTCTATTTTATGCAGCAGGCGTGAAATTCTGAACAGAAAAAAACCTGTGTATAGTTTTAAAGTGCAAAACAAGGATACAGAATGCCAAACCTCCATCGTTGGGGAAAGGTCTATAACAGAACTAATAATCCAAAAGGGAACGGGGGTGGGAGGAGGACAGAACAGACAACACAACGTAATTGCTTCTGTTTCAAGGAAACTTCAGGCACCTCCAGACCTACCATCACTTAGGCTGAAAAACCACAAAAGCCATTATGCTAAAATACTTTTGATTTTAGCTCTGCTGTCGTCAACAGGACAAAAATACGACCTAAATCCAAGGACTCTTGCTTAAAATGAGGTTCCAGCTAAGCTGCTAAGCGCATTCAGAAGATCTGAATGCAGCACCAATCAAGGCTAGAGACAGATAATAGGTACCCTCCCTCTCCCAAGAGTTGGCCTGAAAGACAATTACTGTTCTTGGCCTGTGCACTCATCTCACTTTTGTGTCTGGCCCAAAAGGTCTTACATGGATTCACATCATTCAAAACCCTACCCCAAGCATGCTTGGCCAGAAGTGACAGTAGGACAAGATGTGTATACCCTAGGAAATTGAAGACACTGTCCAATAACCTCTCTCTCTCTCTCTCTCTCTCTCACACACACACACACACACACACACACTACTGTTTGCCTCCAGCCCAAGGCTGTTAACTTCATAAACTAGATTCCCCCCTTCTTTCAAAAAAAGGTTTGCAACAACAATAAAATCAAAAATTTAACACAAGCACACAATTAGGAATGGAGTACAAATACAGTGACGCAATACCTCATCATAAAGCAAACAAGGAAGGGGGAGAAAAAAGCTTAGCACTTGAAGAGATGAACATTTCTCTCAACAAGAGAAGTGGCTCTTTTCACATTATGGTTTTTCTGGCAGCTTCCTTTTCTCCCCCCCCCCCCAAAAAAACGTTTTATTAAGTTTGTGATCACATTGAATGGGGATGTGCAGCAACAACAGGTAGATAGATCCATCACTGTATTCAGCTCCGTGACAGAGCAATTTTAAGAGAGTAGACGGAATATTTGTGCAGAACAGTAGTGAATGGAGAGGCTCTCCCTTCATCCTCCCTCCCTGACAGGTGCACAGACAGGATGCAGAAAGCCTCCATGGTCACAAATGGTGGCACACTGCCAAGCAAAAGTCCCTTGCCTTCCTAGGGCAGGCTTGCAGCTTCCACCTTGCTTCATGACTTCCGTTCTTCCCGTTAGTCCCAATTCAAGAAAAACAAGATGCACAAATCATTCTTCTAGTTCCAAAACTGTTCTTTCTTTCCAAATCCCCTTTCCTGAAAAAATTAATAGTGGCTTTAAGGGAGGGAGAGGGAGGGAAAAGAAAAGCTAATTGCACAGATGCTGCAGGTTTAAGCAGCTTCAGGGTAGTAGTAGATTAGGGCATAAATCATGGGGATGGGAGGGAGAATGAGAAGAGAGAGACACGGAGGGAGAAAAAAAAATACAGAAATCAATTTGCAGGGCACTAGGTGGCAGCCACCAGGCCCGCGGCACGTGCCCTTCTCGAGACACAGAAAAATGATTTAAGCCTGCTCTTCCCACACCAATCCCTGGGACTGAAAGAGGGCAGGAGTGCCAAGCGAGGTGCAGATCACTGGAAGGAAAGAGGGCTGGCGAGGGCGAGAGGGAAGCCCGGCGGCTGCAACGCCAGGCGGACAGGGAGGACCAGAGCGAGGAGAGGAGGCGCAGAGGCGGCCCAGCGATGGCTGCGCCAAGGCAGAGGAGGCGGAGAGGAAGAGATCTACCCAGCGCTGGCTGCTCCAAGTGAAGCAGAGAGAAAAGGGAGAAAATGTCCGGTGCCCGCTGGGTCGGATCCTGCGGGTGGGGTGGTGGGGACACATCACCGGCCCATTCTTTGTTGTTCCCCTTCGGAAACAGGGCCGGGCTCATTTCTTGGAGCTCTGGGTCTTCTTGGGCAGCAGCACGGCCTGGATGTTGGGCAGGACCCCGCCCTGGGCGATGGTCACCCCGCCCAGCAGCTTATTTAGCTCCTCGTCGTTGCGGATGGCCAGCTGCAGGTGTCGCGGGATGATGCGGGTCTTCTTGTTGTCCCGCGCCGCGTTGCCGGCCAGCTCCAGGATTTCGGCCGACAGGTACTCCAGCACGGCCGCCAGGTACACTGGTGCCCCGGCGCCCACCCGCTCGGCGTAGTTGCCTTTCCGCAGCAGCCGATGCACGCGGCCCACCGGGAACTGCAGGCCGGCGCGGGACGAGCGGGACTTGGCTTTGGCGCGCGCTTTGCCGCCGGACTTCCCTCGGCCGGACATCGCGGGCAGGCGGCTGGGCTGGAGGGGGCGGGCAGGGCGCTCCGAAAAGGCTGCAAGCTGAGGCCCGGCGCTTTGCTCGCGAAGCAGGCAGAGAAGGAGAAAGACCTGGATAAAAACACCGCCACCACAGAGTGTTACCAAAGTAACGTGGGAACGAAGATTGAAAGCATGACGCGTGTTCCGGAGCAACTCCGCCCCCTCCCCGCTGCGCACCACCCCGCCTTGCAACCCAGCCCCGGAGCGGACTGGCAGGGAGCAGGTTGCAGGCCGCGCTCCCGGCTCCGGCAGCCCCCAGCTAGAGCCGCGCGCAGGGGTCACCTCCCTCCCCTCACCGTTCGCCGGCTTGCCAAGCGGAGCGCTCAGCCAGAGATCCGCAGCTGCAGTGACAATAACAAGCGCGAGATGCTGGAGGATATAAATCCAAGCCCAGCCTGTCGGCGGCTTCCCATTGGCGGGGGCGAGCGCGGAGCCGCGCCGCTATTGGCGGGTATTCCGATCCCTGATTTGCATAGGAGCTCGCGTCGTCCATGTTCGGACTTGGAGGGAGCTGGAGCGGCAACAGACGCTCAGGCTTGGCCGCCTGCAAAGAGAGCTGCTGGTGAAGCATATTAATGTGCAGCAGCAGCAGCTTTGGGAGACGCGGGGGGTCTCTGGCGCGGCGTGACAAAGGGATGCACCGGGGGCAGAGGAGGTGGGCGGCTGCTGCACTTGATCCTGATAATGCCACCTGGAGCAGCCGTCCCTCTGGGTAAGGAGAAGGCAAGCCAAGGTTAGCAGAATTTCCCTAATCCCCTCTCTCCCAAGTTGAATTTCTTGAAATACATACTTGGTCTGCTCCCCAAACCCAGCTGACGGCTAACCCGCAGGCGCAAACCCAAGCTTAGGATCACGATCGCCCTGCCCTAGGGCAAATGCAGCACCCGCAATAAAGGCAAACATTTAAGGTAGGGTTACCAGACGTACCCGTTTCCCAGGGACAGTCCCCGGATTTGTGAATAAGTCCCCAGACAAATTCCATCCCCATTTCATCTAATGTCCCTGGGAAACGCAGCAGCCGCAGTCTCAGCAGCCCGGAGCAGTTGGCTCTGGCTGGCTTCAGGAGCTGCTCTGAAGTCCCCATAGTGGTGCAGGGGCTCTAAGATGCAGCTTCCAGGCTGCCTCCACCTTCCCTGACCCCAGCAACTAAGCTGTGAAGGGGGGCTTCATGCTGCCTATCGGAGCAGCCTCCCAACTCCTACTTGTGTGCAAGCAGGAGCAGGCGGGGATGTCTCAGCTGTGAAGGGAGACTTCACGCTGTATCAGAGCTTGCCTGCAAGCAGAAGGGGCCAGGGATCTCTCAGATAAGCAACGGGAAGCCTCCCTTCCCAGCTGAGGAATCCCGGCCCCTCCTGCTTACACACAAGTAGGAGTTTGGATGGTGCTGCTCTGAAAGGCAGTGTGAAACCTCTCTTCCCTCTGCCACCGCCATCACTGCAGCATCAATGTCCCGAACATGTAGTATGTATAATGTATGTATTTATTTAAAGTGTTCCCGGATTCATTGAAAAAAAATCTGGTAACCTTAATTTAAGGCTGTCTGGTTTTTCACAAGGGGAACTTAACTCAGGCAGGGCCTGAGGAGGAAGAGCATGATAGGGTTACATTCCTCCTTCCATTTATTTGTGCGGTATCTGGGTGCCCTTCTGGAGGACATTTCTTATTTATTTATAGATCCTGTAGGTTGGGTATTGCTTTCTCTCTATAAGCCTAATTAGCAGTACCTTATGGCAAAGACACCTAAAAAGGATGCTGGCCCATCTCAAAGCAGGCAGGCAAACCTGTGCTCAAACCCCAACCAAACCTTAGTCAAAAGGCCAAGTCAAAAGGCCAAATCAAGTGTTTCTTGATTGGCACATCTGAGGTGGGGAAACCTAATCCAGCAATTACTAATTAGCATTTTATATAGTGGCTTTATTGCACAGAGCACTTTGCATGTGTTATCCCAGTATGATTTAACAATCTAGTAAAAGTCAGTATTGCTAAGTTCTTACAGGGGAGGTTACTTGTGGGGAGTTCATGGATAGAAGTGAAATTTGAAGTCAATGTCTTAAGGGTCACATTGCATTCTTAAAACCAGTATACTGTGCCACCCTGAAATGAAAGGCAGAGCAGTCTTAACTCAGGAAATCTGCTGGGGGAAGATGTGAGGGTTTACACCAGTTTAAATCAATGGGTGGGGGCAGATGAGGATACCCATCTGGAAGGATTTCGGATGAGATTATATGGGGGTTAAGATTGTAGTAAGAGTTGTGCCACCTTCATGGATCAGCGAATTGTGCCTGCTATGCTGGGCATGGTTTTGTTACTGTTTTTGTGGCTGGTGAGGAAGCCATCAGGATTTAGAAGAGCCTGGCCAACAAGCTCATTCTCTGATGTACTGGATGTTGGGCCAAGCAGGCCATGCTCCAATCACAAGCATTCCTATTCTAGTTAAATTAGGTGGTTTTTTTTATTAAAAAAATACCTGCTGCAAATAATGCTAACTCAAACATTGTCAGCCAGACCAGTGACTTCACACAGGGATAGCTGTGCTAGTCTGTTACAGCAAAATATAACAGAATGTTGTAGCACTTAGACTAGCAGGATTTATGATGGCATAAGCTTCTGTGGAACAGTGTCTCATTTTACCAGATGAAACGGATGAATATGCATCAGCTGAAGTAGACTAGTCCCCAAATGCTTGCTGCAATAAATCTTGTTAAGTCTCCAGCATGCCCCGACACTTGTAATTGCCAGACTGGACTTTAGGGGGCAGATGAAACCGCTGAGTCAGGGATACACTTCTAGGGCCAGGGGAGAGTGAATCGTTTCTAGGTTCAGCACAAATTAGGCCCAGCTAGACGTTAAGCAAGAAGAATCTAAGCAAGCTGGGTTAATTATTTCCTTAAATTACTGAAACGGAAACCCATGGGTAGGAAGACCAACTTTGGACATAACTGTACAGAAATGTGAGGCATCCTCCAAAACACTTACATTCCAAGCCTAAACCAATTTATTTGGTGGACTTACAATATACATTGTAAGAAGGCTCCAGAATAGAGACAATTTGCTTCTGGAGGCTTTCCAGAGCTGAAAGAATTGGAGGGGCTTGTGATGGATACATATTCCATACCTCATAAGAAAAGAGCACCGGGCTTGTGGCAGTATCATTATTAAACACACAAGTCATTCATATACATTATTTACAAGGCAGTATAAACTGCATTCAGAGACATTGTGTCAAAAGGCCCAGGTAGAGCATCTGCCCTGCATCTAGAGGGTCCCAGGTCCAGTGGCTGGCATCTCCATGTGGGGCTGTGAGAGACCCCTGCCTGAAACCTGGAAGAGGCAGCTAGTCAATGCAGGGCATACTGAGCTACACAGATCATTGGTCTGACTTTGTAGAAGACAGCTTCCTAATACTGAACATACATAATGTTGCAAACACTCATGGGCTACCATGATACACTTATAGCATAAATTCTTAACATAGCCAGAGTTCTTACAGATTCATGTGCTAATGTTCATTGTTGTAGTTAGTCTTCAAGACAAAACAGGCATATTGTTCAGTGCCTCTGAGAGGCTGCAGTCCTAACCTCACTTACCTTGGAGTAAGTGGGATTTACTTCTGAGTAAGCATGGTTAGCACTGTAGCCTAAATGAGTGCTTTGATGAGTAGCTGGAATTGGGCAATGCACACAAAAAAATAATGAGATAGAAACGCATTTTATTTTTTACCACCATTATTTAAATAAAAGCAATTAATGTTTTCCAGAGGGCCTGGCTTCTGCTAAACTGTACTCAAATAGTGAGCTTTAGTAAGATTTGCACCTGCTTATTCAAAACTTAAGACCAGAAACATCACAGCATGTGCTTTGTCCCTTCTAGAAAATCAATTTTTAGCAGGTGTTGTTCAACACAGCAGAGTACCAGAGCAGCTCAACGTTACTAAAAAGAATTCTGAGTGTATTTCATTCCTCTTAAGAGTCTTTCATTTGTCAGAGAGGTTACAAAATAATCCTTTGATATGCCAAGAACAATGCTAGCCACAAACTAAACCAAAAGATATATTTCTTATTGTTGAAACGGGCAACCTTGCTTAAAACATGAGAACCTGTACAATTCCGACTATGAGTAAGTTTGATGTCAGAAAAATAGGCCCAAACTCTCATTCTTTCTACAATGCCAGTGTACTGAATTTTTGCCATTCATTTTCTCATCACAATTTTGGGCAGTTATAATTAAAACAGTAGCTACAGACATACCACCACCATAGCAGTTTCCCACTAATACAGCCCATACTTACAAAGTAAGTGAAGTAGACACCCCAGGCCTCATAAGATGAATATAAGATATTCATAGTGCTTTAAGAACAGTTATTTTGATTTTTGCAACAGGAGCTTTTAGTTTTAACAGTGGTCTGTTTTCTCCAAAGAATCCAATAAGTGAACTGGATGAACACCAGGACAAGAAACATGCCATACAGAATCTTTGTTTCTCTCCTAGGAGGAGAAATATATTAAGTGTCTCACATATTTGAAGTACAATTGCTCTCCCAAGTTTGGCAGGGGAATAGCAACACTGTAAATAAATAAAATGCACACCCCAGTTTGTACGACAGACAAGAAAAAGTGTTAAATGTCAAGGGCCAGAATATTTGCAATCCCACTCCTCAAACTCAAATCAGTAGAAACTGCCAAATGTGTTTTAAGAATAAAGTGCAAGTAACAAGTCACTGAATTTTGGGATGCTTTGCAGAAGGTTCTCCATCTTCCTTCTTGAGCCACTGATGTATTAAGCTTGAACTGGTCTTTTTAGGTGGTGTGGTTTGGATAAACTGGCTGGACCATCTTGGTAAGCCATCTCCATCATCTTCTTTCTTGGGAGATTTGTTTTTTAACCAGTTCATCATTATTTTGCTGCTTGCACCAACTTTGGTATCCTAGGAGACAGAGAACTAGGACTATCAGAAAAGTATAGCACTATTATGAACTAAAGGTCGATTAGGAATGATGAGAGTATTTTAGAGAATCTACCTATTACCATCATGGTTTTTGGAGCACCCCTTTAAAGCACTGTGATACTACTTTAAACAATCATAGCTTCCCCTAAAGGATTTTGGTAGCTGTAGTCTGTTAAGGATGCTGAGAGCTGTTATTTGATCCCTATTTCTCCTCCCTGAGCTATACTCAGAGTGGTTTAACAATTAATTCCTCTTGCTAGGCAACTCTGGGAATTGTAGCTCTGCGAGGGAAAGAACTCTCAGCATCCTTATCAAACTATCGTTTCCATAATTCTTTAAGGGTAGCCATGACTGTTGAAAGTGGTGTCATAGTGTAGTGCGACACCCTGTTTGCTTGTACTGTACTGTATTTATTTTTGATTCAGCACTGTCATGGCCAATGGCTAGTACAATAAAGTTATTTGGATTGGATTGGTATCATAATGCTTTAAATGTATGGTGTGAATGTAGCCCTAGTTGAAGTTAAATATGACGTGAGAATAATAGCCCTGCCTATTTTCCCAAACCTTAAAATCCCAACTCTTACCTTCTTGAGCTCCAGTTCAATGGGTACAATGCATTCTGGTGTATTATTTCTGGAATTGTTCACTATGGTTGAGACTGGGTGGAAAGCAAGGTTTTCTGTGGGTTGGATAAGCTTAACAGCTTCTTGCGTGGGTACTTCTGCAAAATCCAGCCATTTTCTGATCGCCTCATCCCCATCCAAGACAGCTGGCATTCTAAACAAGTTAAACAATACAGATCTCAGTGAATAGAATAACCCAAATTAGTCTACAGCATGTTATCGTTGGGGAGGGGAACCACAGCTGAAGCATCAATAAGAATCAGATTCCTAATATTAGACGGAGATAAAGGAAGGAGAATTCAGCAACTGAGATCTGCATGAATTTGCAGCACAATCATTCAAGAGAGGCCCTATTTTTCAAGGGGTCTGAATGACGAAGCCAGCTAACCGTTTTGGAATAATTTAAATGACAACCACAAAATATAGTATAAACATAATTCTTTATGAGCCAAAACCTGTCACTCAGAACAAGTAACTTCTATTCAGATGCTCTACTCTAAGAGGACAACTTAAAGGAGATTTTTGGGGGGTTTTTAAATTTTTCTGACCTTCCTTTAAAAGTCATACATTATATATAGAGTTGTGATTTTTTTAAAAAAATAATATAAAAATCATATGCCACGCTAGTTGGTACACAGAACAAAAACTTAAGTGATGGGAATTGAAACTTAAGCAGCCTTATTCTCAACTAGTTCCACTGTACAATATGATTTTCACCAAACACTTATTGAGCTATTCTCCCTTGCCTGTGATGGATGGAGCTTAGATCTTTTGAAGCATTTACTGTGATGATGGTATAGCTGTACAATGTTTCTCCTCCATCAAGGGGCTCCCAACAATCAAAAATACCAGCCATGGTGAGTAACTTCCTGACCTCTGAATCTTCATCCTCACCTTCCACATCTAGTTTGCCGAGCTGCAAAATTAAGGAATCGTGTTTTTAAAAAACATAAATCTTTCAAGTGCACAACCCCTTCCGGAGAAGGTTAAATACACCTCCCTGGATAGATGAACCACCCATCAACAATACTACCATCTTGTCAGGATTAAGTTTCAATTTGTTAGCCCTCATTGGGACTATCAGCCTCATAAGGACTATCACTGCCTCCAGGCAGCAATTCAACACTTCCATGATTTCACTCTCATTTGATGTAAAAAAAGACACTAGTGTTGAACATAAGCCGTGTGTTTACCATAGCCCAGCAGGACCCCACAGAATAGGTGCCGTTTTACTGCTCAGAAGTCCTAGAACTGGCATTTCAGCTACAAGCAGAACCACGGAAACCAGGGGCAGCAAGCCCTGTTTCGCTGCTTGAGGCAAAGCAGGAAGTGCCATGCCATTCTGCCGTGCCACCTATCCCTGCGCCACACATCTCCAGTGCTTCCACCACTGAAGAAGCTGTGCCAGCATCCGTGCCAATTTATGGCAAGATGAAATCTCACAAGATCTGGTGGGAAATCAGTGCTGATGCTGGTGCTGCTTCCCCCCCCCCCCCCAGTGATAGAGGTAGGTCAGGAATCAGCTTGGGGGTTTCTGCTGCCCGAGGTGGTGCTTCGCAGCACTTAATGAGTGGGCTGGCCCTGACAGAAACACTGTGCCCCTGACTCAGAAGACGAATCACGAATAATAGTATGGTTTACAGTACTGAAAGCTGCTGAGATATACAGACAAAATTGTTTCTGTGCCAAAACCATTCATGAAACCAAATCAAAATTGAGCCACAGGGTCTTTTTCATGCATATTGTTGGGAGTTGCATCGCAACACTTCATAAGCATCTTTGCAACTAGCTTGCAAATAGCTACTGCAGTTATCAGAGTCCAAGAAGGGTTCCTTTAAGAATGGCATCACAACTACCTCCTTCAAGGCGGACAGGACTCTTTATAACAAGCAATTTTATTACTTCCTAGACCCAGATTATCCCTCTCCTACTAGATATAATAAGCTAAGGGCACAAGCTGAGCAAACACTGATAGGCTGCTTTTCTCCAAGTCCTCAGACTTCAATATGTGAAATTGATTCCTTAACCCAAGACTAGATGGTGCTCTGGACACATCAATAAACTGAACTGCTGAACCATATCTGCTGAGGCAGATATGAGAAACTTCATCCTCAAAGTGCTTAACAAACATGTCACTAACATTGCCCTGTGGGCCAAGCTGGAGTAGACACTAAGCCACTCAGAAAAGCTCTTCTAGATAGGACCCCAAGGATTCAAAGGTGCAGAGTATTTCCTACGCTCAACCAGAGTAAGCTCAATAACAGGAGTACATTCAGTGACATTTCCCCAGAGACTTCTGCCACTTGTGTTCTAGTCAGCTCCCAACGTGGCTTTGATCTAGTTAGAAATATCCATTGCTCTAGCTATGTCACCAAAGCAGAGTAGCCATGTGGTGCTCTCCATATTTTAGTAAATTATAATTCCCATCAGCCCTGACCACTGGCAATGCTGGCGTTGATAGGAGTTGGGAGTCCAACAACATCTGCAGGACACCTCATTTGCTATCCCTTTGGGATAAAACAAACCATCTGCACTTATCCATGCCCTGGTAACCTTTGACTACAGTAACATGTTGTACATGCAGCTGTGTTTGAAGACTCCCAGGACTGCTTTTTGTTCAGAACACAGCAGCCTGGCTACTAACTGGGAACCAGGAATTGTAACCACTACTCATTAGTTCTTAAAGAGATCCACTGGATTCTGCTCTATTTCTGCACACAATTCAAATTGATGGTGCTTACCTTTAAACCCTTGGAAGGCTTGGGACCTGGCTACTTAAGGAAACATTTCCCACCTCAACCTGCCTGCCCTGTACACCAGTTTCTTCTCAGAGGTCGTCTTCTAGTACCCTTCATGATCTGTAGTGAGTTGTGTGGCTACAGTGGCAAATCTTAGGGTTCAAATTTCAACAGCATCCTGTGCAATGCCAAAATTCAGTGCCTCCCCCCTTCCATTCTACATCATAGTTGCGGCACCCCTGAGACTCCACGCCCAGTGCAAATGAATTGGTCACACACCCCTAAATCTGCCTCTGAGTGGCTATGGGAGAGGGGAATTCTCACGCTAGGGAGGTTTGCCTTTTTTTGTTTCTTTTTAGGTGCAAGGCAAATACCCATTTCTCCCTATGGGTTTAACCTGTGATGTATTCTGTACTTTGCTGCAATTGCTTTTAGCATTCTATTGTACTCTTTTAGTAGCTAAAAGCAGTGTTTCTCAACCTTTTTTGGGCCACGGCACACTTGTTCTATGAAAAAAAGTCCCGCGGCACACCAACTCTGTGCCGCCCTATATTTAGTTTAGTTTGGAGGGGAGACGTAAAGCATGCCACTGAAGTACTGCTGCGCGGTAGCCAGGCGGACCCACCAGGCGCAGAGCCTGCGGAGCGAGCGGGGACACGTTAGACGGCACGCACAGACCCCAGGCGGGCAGACACAGGCGCGCAGCTGCCGCCGCCTCCCTCCCAGCCGCCCCAGGCAGCCGCCACCGCTTTGGCCCAGCGAAGGGAAGCCCTGCGCAGCCTTCCCCGCCTGCCTCCTCCTCCCCAGGCGGCGGCGGCGGCGCCCTCTCTGGCCTCCGGCTGGATGCCGACTCTAAATTTTGCCGCAACGTGCGGCGACGAGAAGGGCGATTTGCATTGTCACGTGCCTGGCGGCCGCCAATAAACAACGCTGACCCGCCGGAAAGGAAGCCGGCCGGGTCACGACGCGGGTGCTCGTCTCGTGTCGTGACCCGGCCGGCTTCCTTTCCGGCGGGTCAGCGACGTGACAATGCAAATCGCCCTTCTCGTCGCGGCACACCAGCCAGCGTCTCGCGGCACAGTAGTGTACCGCGGAACACCAGTTGAGAAACGCTGGCTAAAAGAATGCAGTTATTTTAAACTGTCCTAGGAATTTTGAATTGAATGGCAATGGAAAAAAACTTTAAATATTGTAAATTGCTTCAGGATGCCTCATGGGAAGAGATTCAGAAATGAAATAATAAAAATTACATGTACAAAAGATGAACATTTCTGACACACTGTTAGGCTGAACTTTCAGCATGGCCAAAGGAGGACAGAATCATATGACCTTCAGCAACAGCTGCCCTTGGGTGGCCTTGCTTCATGGGGAAAGGCAGTCTGACCAAAATAATAAAGCCAAAGCAAGTTAAGAGTTTGAGGGAAAGTAAATGAAAATGAAACAGCCAATGAGCACTTCAGCATTAAAGATGAACACATTGTTGTTGTACCTTTTTATCCTCGGTTTGGGGGAAGTAAATGAAATAGGGTTGCTTCTGCCCATTTCGTTGTTGCCATTCGTAGTAGCCATCAGCCAGCACAACACAGCGTTTGCCTTTTACCAGAGGCCCCTTTTCAGAGAGAGAGAGATGCAGGAAAGGCGGAGCAAGTGAAATATTAATTCACGCAAATAGCAATGTCAAATACAGTTAAAAATAAACATGTGAGATGGGACGACTTTAATAGTATCACATAGGATTCTAAGAAATGATATTCAGAGCAAATGTGAATTCACGTGGAGCTGTTGACAAAATTGGCTGACTCATTTGTTTTCACTATAATCCTTGGAAGAAAACAGAAGTTTAATTACTACATCTACACTTATTGCTGCTATGACATTCCTAACACAATAGGGATTCTAAAATGGTGGTGATTGGCAACAGTCCTACAATTGTGCTAGTTCCTGGTGCAGCTCAAGTGCTTTTTGGGGATACTATTGCAACGGTTTCTACATATACAGGGTGTGAGGAACAATTCCCCTATCTCCTATCATTCTGCTCCTTAATGAGAGTATGTGAGCTTTCCACTTACATGTCATGCTTAAGAATCCTTACTATCCCTTTAGAGTGCTTATTTGTATATTTCTCTACTCCGGTTCTAGCTGTTACACCTTTCTAATTAACTCACATTATCAGCCTAACAGATGCTTTTAGTGATCTCAGAGATGTATCCTAAAGTGGCTTTCCTTACACAAGCCTCTACTCATCCCTGCCAGAAGTGTAGATGAGAGTTTAGGCCACTTTCCCACAAGGTCTTATGTGTCTTATTTGTGCCTCTACATGAAGATTTGAGGACATATCTTATTTTTAGGATAGAATGTAATACATTTCTAAAGTTGAATTTTTATTAAAACAAACCCACCTATTAACATAAAAAGGTAGGAGAGCAACAGGGAGGAATTCCCAAGGTTTGCCATGCTCCTGTTGCAAAAAGTAGTCTGAGAAATTAGGATGGAAGAGCTGACAGGAATCACACTGTCAGAACATCACACAAAATTCTCACAAAAAGTTGGGAGCATGTGCAATTGCAGCAAGGCTATTCCACTGGAGGAAAAGAAAGGGTTCAGTGCACTTTGCTCAGTTCTGCTCTTAAGAGTCTCTAGAATGTGTGATAGCAACATAGTGAGAGGCAGTTCAGTGTTGTTTTGGAACAGAAGGATCTGGCAACAAAGCTAGCTGATCTGCATTCAAAAGCTCTCAAAAGGAGGTGTGAAGCAGGTGGAGAAACTGGGGAGAAACAGTCTTGCTGCCAACAAGCACCATGCCACCACACATTTTGTTGTTAATTAAATTTGTATTTGCATGGTGCATTCATTTAAGGCAGTGTTTCTCAACCTTTTTTGGGCCACGGCACACTTGTTCCGTCAAAAAAATCACGCGGCACACCACCATTAAAAGACGGGGCAAATCCTGGGGGTTGGGAATGGGTGGGGGACTGAGGAATAGGGAGGATGAGGTTGGTGTACTTGCTGAGAGAGCCCTCGAGCACCGCCTCCGTCGTCCTGCCTGCCGCCAGCCCCCCGCTCCCTCCTGGGCTGGCCGCGGCTGAGCTGGGGCTGCTGCCGCCACCGCCGCCTCCCTCCGGCCTCCCCGCTGGTGTAGCCGCCGCCGCTGCTCCTTGGCGGCCCGAGAGCCCTCCCCGGCTGGCGGAGGAGGACGGTGAGGAGCCCGCCGAGGTGGGGCGGCTGCTGCTGCTGCTGCTGCTGCTACTGCCGCCGCTGGACGGGGCTGCTGCTGCTCCAGAGTCCCTGCCGCCCTGCGCCGCTGCCTTCTCCATTGAGCGCACGGGGGGAGCGCGAGGAGGCGGCCTTGGCCATGAAGCGCTGCCTCGCTCAGGGAGTGAGCGTGAGGAGATGACGGAGGAACACCCTTCGCGCCCTCCAGACTGACCCGGCCGGCTTCCTTTCCGGCGGGTCAGCGCTGCCTATTGGCGGCCGCAAATCGCCCTTCTCGTTGCCTCACGTTGCGGCACAGCAGCCACCGTCTCGCGGCACAGTAGTGTGCCGCGGAACAGTGGTTGAGAAACGCTGATTTAAGGGAACAGCTACAATTTCTCAGGAGTCAGATGCACCAACCGTTCATATGAAAGCTCTTCTACTCCTAGCACCAATGTGACTCACACTTCCTGAGTGCTAAGGCACTTTCACTGGCGAAATCATTTCACATAAGACAGTCTTGCAATGCCTCTCTAGCAAATGATTTCTTCCTGGGATGGGTTAATGCCATGATCAGTTTCAGAGAACTGAAAAAAGGTTCAAGCCTGCATCCCGAATCCAACATTTATGAACAAGTGTTTGAGAGTGCTACTTAATGGCCAGAGAAAGACACCCATCTACGTGCTGAAAGGCACTGTCTAGCATGCTCTGAGAGAAGCTTATCCGCGACCTATTCCAACTTCCAACTTCTACATAATACTGAGTCAAGGGGTTTAGCTATTTTAGGGCATTTACTGGGCTCAGAAATAAAAAGTGTTGACGTATGGAATGTGTCTATTGGCTGGAAAATGAGAGATTTACAAAAAGTCAGAGGAACAATGAGGTTTCCCCTCCTAAACATTGAACTGCTGTGTGATGGCAGCATACCCTTGAAGGGGCTCTTCCACATAATTAGATGATGACTTGTGCTGCTGGAGGAAGACTCCCAGGTGTTAAGGTTGGCAGAAGGGGCTCTCTTGATAGTTCCACCATCCTTCAAAAGTTCAGGAAAAGATGGTCAGAAGTGGGCCCCTCTGTTGTGGAACTCTCTCTCCGCAGAGATGTGTCTAGCATTTTTATCATGTAGCTTTTGCTATATGCTGAATACATACCTCTTTAGACTTTGATAGTGAGGGCATTTGGTTTTTGAGGAGCCACCATTTTGTTTAATCTATACCGAGCTGCTTTTGTTTGGAACTGTTTACCTATTTTTATAATGGTATGATTATATTGCTACCTCCATCGTTCTGCCCGGACACTGAGGTCCAGTGCCAAGGGCCTTCTGGCGGTTCCCTCGCTGCGAGAAGCCAAGTTACAGGGAACCAGGCAGAGGGCCTTCTCGGTAGTGGCACCCGCCCTGTGGAACGCCCTCCCACCAGATGTCAAAGAGAAAAACAACTACCAGACTTTTAGAGGACATCTGAAGGCAGCCCTGTTTAGGGAAGCTTTTGATGTTTAATAAATTATTGTATTTTAATATTTCTGTTGGAAGCCGCCCAGAGTGGCTGGGGAAACCCAGCCAGATGGGTGGGGTATAAATAATATATTATTATTATTCTTATTGCCTGCCTTGGGACATTTTGGTGAAAGGTGGGTAAGAAATATTACAGAATGAATAAATGAATGAGTTACAGAGAAACAACGAGGGTTAACTTTCCAATGTGATCTCTCATTTCCTCTGTCAGAGGCATGTTATTTCTTCATGACCCTTTGTCTCCCCCCAATAGAGACCCTCCATTTGTGTGTATGAAGTTGGTGGGATGCATATGAAAAGAGGTGAAAGTATTCAGAGCAAACCTTTTTTTCCAGCGAGTTTTCATAGACTTCCACTTCTGCTATTGTATTTCCCAAAGCCTCCCATACCCAGCAACATTACTTATGTTTTTCTCTAATCGAACCTGCACAGATACCAAACAGCCAGTTATCTTGAAGCTGCTCTGTCAAGCACAGCATGTGAAATGCTATCACCTGCTGGGCTCTTCCCTTTCAGGAAAATCATGATGCTGTGTTCACAGCATGCAGTTCAGAATTGTTTACATTTGGTGCGGCAAGGCAACTGTTATGAATACCTCTAGGAAAAAGCTTCACTTTTTATGTATAGCTCAAAAGACATAAATGGCATGGCCAGGAGCAGACAGACTTTCAAAAAAAAGTTTATTTTCAAATAGAAGGCTATACAAAAACTAACCTTGTAGGAAAGTTTCTCCATCATGGTATCACTCCGGCAATTTGCAGTGTTATACTGCATTTTAGATGGGTCAGCTTCCTTAAACCAGGCTGGAACCAGCCCCCAACGCATAGCTACAAGGACACGTTCAGAAGAGTTGGCATCCTTTCATAAAGTGGAAACAGGAAGAAATATTGAGAAGCATCCAAAAACACAGAAAGAAGATTTCAGAGTAATCACAGAGAACAGCAAAATTCCGGCTGAAAAATCCCGTTGGAATGCAGAAAATGGTTGATAAATTCACCTTTCCAAAGTGGAGGGGTTTTTACCTTTCTAAAAGGGGCTGGGTGCACAGCCCCAGGTGTTTGGATTTGGAAAACGTGTGTGGAGTGCCTGTTTGCACAAGCAGCTCTTTATCCAGTTAGAGATGCAAACTTTTACACACTTATACCTCCTAGGTAGACTGAGGTGAAAGGCTGTACTAGATTTCAACATTGTCTTTCATTATATAAGCAAAGTGATTCTAATACCAAGCTTTATATTTAAAAAGGCAGCAAGTTAATTATCACTTTATAACAGCTCTGGGATTCATTGCTCTAATTCCGTGTTGTGATGAGACCCTACTATATGACTACAATGGTTACAGAAGGAAGCAACAAAATGCAAGGATCATGCTGAAGTAAATTAGACATGAGTTATAGCCAGGCAAGCCACGTTAAAAAATACCATTTGAAAACAGGCAAGTAGAACACATAGTGGGATTTAATTTTGAGTAAACGTGCATAGGATTGTGCTGTCAGAATTTGAAATCTGCCATTTTACCCTCTTCACAATGTACCTTCCGGTTTTTATGAGTCATTTATTTCATTTTTCTCAGTTGAAACAATTGAAACAGACCAACGGGTTTCATTTCTCTGTTTGCCAGTTTCTATTCAAATTCACTTTCGGTGTTATCCCAAGGGGAACTTTAAAAATGGTTTCAATGAAAACAAATACCAAAATAGTCATACTGGTCTGAGATTTTACAGCATGCACATGTAAACATCAGAAAATACAGCACAAGCTCTAATTCAGTATTAAATCAATATGCATGATACCTTTTCCTTAATGGTAAATACCACTGAAACTAGTTTGTTAAGGAATACAGTGTAGCAAATGTTTATTGACATCCGTGGTAGAAGAGCAGTGTACTGAGGACTCCAGACACCCATTCACTCCTCCAACTTGCTGACCTCCCTGCTGTTTTGAAATCCACCTGACACTGCTGCATATACATCCTCTTCCTCTGCCTAGACAAGGCAATTATGTTGTGCTCCTCTGGCCAACAAGGGCAAGATACCTTTGGTATGTGCATTTGAGAAAGAACTAATCAACCACAAGCATTTAGGCAGCTTCCTGTCTAGGCAGGAAAATGAAAGAGGAAACGGATTGCAAATTTTTGGTTGAAAAGGTGACAGGTTTGTGCATGTATACTATTTTGAGACACAGATTATTTTAAAAATCACTTTTTTCCTTCTTTACTCTTGTACTGTGAGTGAAATCATGTCAGAACAAGTGCTTACCTTCCAAGATTTGAGAACTCAGCTTTATTGCAAAACAGAAAGCACAATTAACCACCAATCCAATAGTATTTGTCTGTGTGCTGGAGCAGGAATTTGTTTTTAAAAAACAAAACAACACACACACACACACATACACAAATATTACAGCACCCTGTGGAAACACGGTAGTGCGGAGAAGCCTGCTTAGACTGTAATGCTCCATTACAGATAAATAATCATCTCTGGCTGATGGAAGTGTTTCTATCTCTCACTTCCCAACATATATATCTCCTCTCACTCTCAGATAGACTAGCAACTCAATCCTCCATATGCAGGCCTATGCAGATTGAGTTAAATGAAATGTAAGCTTTATAATTATTAGTAATTTATCAGTATACAAAATTGTTATTTAGTGATTGTATTACATATAAAGATGAATGTAAGCATATTTATTATAAATTTTAATCTAACTTTTATTTGAAAAATTAGGGTGATGCAGAAGGAAAAGAAAATGATTTATGTATTGCAGTAGGCCTGTGTGATGCCGTCACAATGCCTGGATACAAAGACTTCTGTCTTGGCTCCTTTACTAAGGCTTCTATCAACATTAGTCAAGAGCTTATGAAGATGAAATGGCATGACGGGGGTCAGCTGGATCTAGTGCGACTGAGAACATCCAACTCAACACACTGCTGGATGGTGGGAAGCTTCTATAGATGGCTGCTGCAGTTAACATCTCGTATGAATCTGACACCTTCACACCATTTCCCCAATGATATACCAAAACTGTATTTTGCTGATAGTTTGGTAGTCTTGGAAACATTCCCTCAGCAATACTGGAAAGACAGTGAACACTAAAGATCATTGCAACCATGCCTCATTGCTGGAGTCATTGATGAAGGCAACATTGACCACAATGCCCTAAATTAGGGATGGGAAAACCTGTGGCTCTCTATACATTGTTGAATTAAAATTCCCATGATTCCTGACCACTGGTCATGCTACTTGGGTCTGATGGGAGTCGGAGTCCAGCAACACAAGTTCCACATGTCTGTCTTAGATAAAGATGGATTGGTCAAAATTTGGCCTCACGTATAAAGCAAAGAGTGATAAATGTCTTACTCTGAAAGACTGCTTCTTCAGAAGCTCTCTATTCTAGATGATCAGACTTACAGAATATAACAGATGTATCTAATTTTGGAACACAAATGCTCCACTGAGCAGACAATCACAATTCCCCTTATTTGTGAAATTTTGATCTTGCAGAGCTAACATAAAGCACCTATACCTGTAAAAATAACTGAACAGAAAGTTATGCTAAGCACAAATCTAATATTTGGGGGGTTCACCTTTTCAAAATGTTGTCGGGAGAGAAGCACAGGGCTATTAGACTGTGGGCTCTTATTGTAGGATGGACTATATTTGTCAGCATTTTTCCATTCTGGACACCTTCTCTTTCCTTGATTATCACGGTATTCACAGGCACGGCGGATACGATCTGCTCCCAGTACAACAGCTGTTCGCCCACACATTCTTCAGTGGCCTGCAAAAAGCAGATGTACTAAGACCAAAGGCCTATGAATCTGGCTGACACCCCTGCAATCTCCAATGTCTCAGTTCTAGAAATGCAAACAGAGAGAAGTAAATCCTAGTATTCCATGTGCCCTTGATGTGCACCTTTCATAGAATCACAGAGTTGGAAGGAACCCTGAGGATCATCTAGTCCAACTCCCTGCAATGCAGGAATATGTAGCTGACCTGTGGAGGGATCGAACCTGCAATCTTGGCATTATCAGTACCACGCTTAACCAAAAAACTAAGCTTCACCACATCCAAGTGTTTGCTGCATTGTGAGATATTTTGCATTACTGTATATATATATATGTATGTATCTTACAATTCTTAAATAACTGGAGTGTACACAATTCAAGAAAGCCACTAGCTAGATCAGCTGCAACTCAATAATGGCTAGAAGCAAACCTGAATTCAGTAAGCACCATTATATCATTCTCACAGGAAAGTAATATATGTTTGAGATGGAGAACTTGGGGCCCTCCAGATGTTGCTGGACTGATTCCTATAATTTTCAACCACTGGCCATGCTGCCTAAGGCTAATGGAGTCCAACAAAAATTGTAGGTCCAATGAATTCCCCATCCCTATTTTATATATTAAAAATATTGCTTAGGCATAAAGTCATTCACCTAGAACACTGGAGGCACTAATAGCTCAAGCAGGAAGAAAGCTATTCCAGATGCCTTGGGGAAAAGCAATGCTACTGCAGAACTAAAGAGTACACATTTTAATATAGCATCCGGTCACTACATGCAAATTTGGCAAGCCTTCCTTGAGAGACCATTCCAGGATGCACAGAGAGGGGGATCTTGTCGTGTGGGCAGCCCAGGACCTCCATTCACAGTGTCTAGGCTTGTGCCCCAGAGAGGCCACTTCAGTGCTGCTAATGCAGCAAAAACAATGTTGGGAGGCTGCAAGTTACAAGCTACAACAATCCAACTTCATACATCCCTCTGTTCTAAGAGCTGCCAATTTGTTCCAATTCTCTGCTGATTGTTCTTTAAGAAGTTAGTAATCAATAAGGATACTTGTCTTCTGGTATCATGGTTGCAAAGCTTACTCAGGAGCCTTTGGTGAGGGACTCTGGCAAAAGCTTTTTGAAAGTACACAGTGTCCACTGGTTCACCCAATCCACGTTTGCCGACAAACTAAAATAATTCTAAAAGGTTAGTGAGACACGGGACTTAACATTTGCAAAAAACTATGCAGATTTTTCTTCAGCAAGATTTCTTCTTTTATATCTTTGATAATTCTAATTTAAAATTTTCCTTTACACTCATTCACACAGCTGCTAACCTGCCTACAGTTTCCTAGATTCTCCCTTACATCCCTCTTTAAATAAATAAATAAATAAATAAACAAATAAATGTTGCTACATTAGCCGCTTTCAAGTTCTCAGGTACTAACGCCCAAAGTAGAAACAAGCCACCTATAGTACTTTAGTGAGAAGACCAGCAATTTCACATTCGAGTTAAGAGCTTCTTGGAGCGTGTGATGTGTTAATTTGTCAGTAAGACCTAGAGCTTCACAACTCACTATCATTATAGACTTCCTTCCTGAAAAAGTCAGATGTGGGTACCTGCCCTATCTCTGCTGCAGCAAAGACCCCCCCCCAAAAAAACCCTTAATCCAGCTCTTCTGCGACACCTTTAGCCCACGTTTAACTTCCTTGTGGCAAATAACAGTTTATAAAAAAAAAGACTGAAATTTGAGCCAGTAAAAAGTCATCATCAGAACTGGCAACTTGACAAAGACGCATTATTACAGAGGGGGAAACTATCCCTCCTCACGAACCTCCGCTCTTGGTTTAAGGAGGAAAAAAATGAGAAGCTCTGAAACAACGGAGGGCGGGGAAGGGAAAGAGATGGCAACTTCCTTACCTGTGGGATGTCTTTGAGGGCTGAAAAAGGCGGCGACCACCTTTGCCGAGAGAAAGAAGCGCGGACTGTGGAGCTGCTGCTGGCAAGGAGGGCAACCTTCGCCCTCCGCAGCGCTCTTCGTCTCAGCTCCGCCACAGCCGCCGGGCCGAGAGGGTGTTTATGCGCGCGCTCCGCCGCTCTCACGTGACGGGGTGGGAAGGGGAAAGAGGCGGAGGGAGAGCTCTCTCTCTCTCCCGGGGCGGCTCGCGGGGTTTTCGCGCCTTCCTCGGCGTCGTCGCAGCTCCGGGCCTGGTGGTGACGTCAGCAGCCCGGCCCGGTGGTTCTACCCCGGAGGGCCTTTCAAAGAGCCGCCTCGGAAACGGGCCTTTGCGCTAAGCCGAGCGAGGAAGGGGCGCGCGAGGGCGGGAGGGGGGAGATTCGGCGCCCCTCGGGATCTGGCCTCCTTACATAGGAGCAACACCAGGCACACTTAGGGTTTCCACTACTCGACCCTTTCCAAGGGAATGCCAAAAGGTCCACTTTTAAATCAAATTGTTGTTGTTATATTATTAATTATTATACCCCACCTATTTGGCTGGGTTTCCCCAGCCACTCTGGGCGGCTTCCAGCACATATAAAACAATAATAATGATAATGATAATAATGGCAATTACTAACCTCCCTGGGCTCCTGCAGGAGAAAGGGTAGGATAGAGATGATAATTATTATTAATAAATAATAATAATAATAATGCTACTGTTATTATTGCATTTCTTTCTTACCCTTTTCCTGCAGGAGTCCATGGTGGTTATAAAACCTCATGACAATACATATTGTAGTTGCTAAAGCAGCTGAAACCACAGGCAGTATTCGTGCCCCAAAATGCATGTTATCAGGCATGTGTCTCATTTATGCCCCAGCATTTCTGCAGTACTGTAAAACTATCCAGCACAATCTTAGGCCGTGTTTACTCAGAGGCAGATCCCACAATATTCATGTCATTTCACTTTTAATTTGTATACGTGCCGGCTTTCTATATTACTAACACAAAGTGGTTTACAGCTGAAAACGTAAACAAGACCACACATCTTTTAGCAATCTGATCCAATACAAATAAATCATAATAAAAATAGACTTAAACAACTTATATCAAGTTAAGTAATATTCAATAATACATTAGAATATAATAGTACACAATAAAATTAACACCCAAAATAGCAACAAATAATAATTAAACAGGAATTCACTCTCAGCAATTTCCTTGCAAGCTTGTTGGCATCTGTCTGTCTCAGAGGACAATGGAGGAGTGCATCTTCAGGGGTGAAGTCAATCTGTTGGAGAACTATAGTGCCTGCTGTATCGATGTATCTGATGAAGTGTGCATGCACACGAAAGCTCATACCAAAATAAAAACTTAGTTGGTCTTTAAGGTGCTACTGAAGGAATTTTTTTATAGTGCCTGCTGTGACTGTAGAAACTTATACAGGAGAGACCTGTTTTGTTGCAGCTGGGGCAGATGAAGGCATCCGGTTGAGCTACTGCAGATGCATCATGGCCTTTCTTCTGTGTTCTTCCTAGCGGTCATTCCTCTGGCCACTAGTATGGATATACGACTTGACTGCTTGTCTCCAGGTGCTGCAGTCGCCTACAAGGGATTCCCACGCAGTGGGCTTAACGTTCCCAGCCTTTACGTCATATTTGCAAACATTTTTGTAACATGGAATTGGCCTGCCAACGGGCCTGGTGCCTGAAGGCAGCTCCCCGTGGAGCACATCCTTGGGGACCCTGTCGTCTTCCATTATGTTATCTCTATATATGTTCTATATATTTCTATTAAACTAAGACAATTAAAAGGTTTAATACTGAGATTCCAAGGGTGAGGCCGCTCTTTAAAACATGGAGGTAGGCTGGCTGCCCTCCCTGCCCCTGAATTCCACCCTGACATTATCCACCCTCTGCCACTGAGAGGATAACCTGCTCTCTTTTTCTACATGCCATTAAGTGATGTTGGCAGAGTCATCAAACCTGGCTATTTTCTGTTTGGTTATCTTTTCCCCCGTTTGTGCCGCTGCATGTGCTTTTCCCACACGCTTTGAATGCACAAGGATAGGAGCCTGACTTCATCAACAGAGTATGGAAATATAATCAAGCTGAGGAATCCAGGGGATATGTTCCTGGTGCAGGATAGCCCACTGCCATATAAAGACAGACTTCAGCAACAGCTATAAAAACAGGCGTCGCAAGTCCTGAATATCAGTACCCCCAAACTTCTGTGAAGACAATGCGTAAGGCAAAACCAGAAGATGTGCATTTGCTGGGGTGGGAGAATAATCACAACACAGCAAGAGACTTGTTGCGGAGAACTGTAGCTCAGTGGAACAGCAAACAATTTTGCAAATGGATGCTCCCAGGTGCAATTCTTAGCATTTCCAGGTAGGGATGGGAAAGACCCATCTCAAACCCTGGAGGGCCACTGCTGTTCAAGAGTAGACAATCCTGGGGTAGGTAGATGAACCAATGATCTGACTTAATATAAGGCATCTTGCTAATGGGAGTTTGAAGCAGTGGAAGAGAAGTGTTTTAATGCTGAACATATCTTGTGCCGTCTTTGACAATCCTTAGGGCCATTGCACACATTTTTTGAGCTACATGTAAGGTATTGGGGGCACAACCCCTATAATAATGTGAATATGAGTGATGTGTTTGAAAATGTATGTACTCTGCAGGTAGACTCTGAAGGAACCAGAACTGGCAGGAGCTTTGCTGAATGTAAAGCCTGAGCATATAACTTATGGGTGAACTTGCCCTTAATGCTCTCTGTAAAACTATTCCTCTCCTTGCCAAAGCCATATAAATATGAAATGTGGCTGTACACAACCCCCTTCACAACCATAATGACCAACCACATACTTTTCAAAAAGAACGCTATACTGTTTAAATCTTGAGCTTACATGGCACAACTTTTATGTACAAAATTATGCAGAGTAGAACAAAGCACAATATTAGCCCGTATAAATAAAACAAAACTCCAAGTACCTTCAATAAAATAAAATGCTGGCTAATTATTTAAAACATGCATTACAATCAATGAAGCAATGTGACTATCAGCAATTTATTAGACCAATTCTTTTCCCCACATACTGTAAAATACAAAAAAGAGACATCCTATTTTAGGACCAACCTGTGTGATATGGTAGGCCAATTGCTTTATTTTGATGTTGTTAGCATGGAAAAACTGCTTTGGTAGAGGGTGAATGGGAGCAATATAGTAGGGCCAGAAGCGAAACGTTTCTCTATTCACTGTTTCTCCACTCTAGATCACCCCTGCTGCTTCTCTGCTGCCAATAACTGCCACCAGAAACATCTTTTTACATTTGTGCATAACTTAATTGTTTTAATGAAAGAAAAACTGGGGTCAACTATCCTTAATGGAAAGGGAAGTCAGTCAGTTTTGATAGGAACAAGTAACAGGTCCACTGAATTTGTATTCTGTGGCTGCAATTGCATTCTAATGTGGGCAAGAGATATTACTTTGAGGCATTTACTTCCTTTCAAATTCTTGAGAATACCAAGGCAGCCTTTTGGGGTTACTGTATTTTATTGAATACAGATAAGGAAAGAGAATGTTGTCTTCTATTTTAATGCCACAATAAAGAAACTAAACTCGTAGGGGCAATGAGAGTAAATGGATGCTTTTAGTTTTATGATCCGTTTTGAAGGGCTTAAAACATGTCAAACAAAAATAGAAATTGTCATAATAGGAAAGGCTCTCGCTGATCACAGAAAGGATCTGACACACTGTTGCTATAACAGGAGCTGGTGTGAGCATCTTTAGGCACCGGGATCCTGCAGAGTTTGATATGAAAAGGATGCTCTTTTGAAATGGTTTAGAGATCCTGAAAAAAAATTACTGGTTCAGTATTTCAGAAAACCTCTGATCATACTTTAAACACTCTTTAGCTTTAAACTCACACAACAATTTTCATTTTTTCCCCCTAATTAGAAAAAGAGCCTAATGTTCTAATGATTCTCTCAGCGTCCAGAGTAGTGGGGATACATTTCCAACACCCCCTTTGGCTTCAGAGTTTGAAATCTCAAGTCCTATATTGTGTTTAACCGACAGAGGCCATGACAACATCCACAGGAAGTTCTTCTCCACTACGTGCTGTGACTTGCATCGTCACAATGTCTGTCAGGACGAGACGAGAACGAACCAAGAGATCGTGGCCACCCCGAAATACACCTGTAGTAGATATGAGCAAGACAATAGCATTAGGCTATCCATCGGCATCACAAATGCTTAGAAGAATTCTGCATCTCTGCTACCTCGAGAGCATTAAACTAAAATTCCAAAGAAACATACGGCACTTAAAAAGAAAAAGACCTGAAAATTAGAATGGCCTTTACGTTAATGTTTTGGGCTAACAGTTATCCAGTGTTATACTTCGGTAAGTTACCTACTCAGCCGTACCCATTAGGATCACCACAAAAATTGAAACCAATATATTAGCACAACAACTCACCTGCCAGGTACAAGGCATGAGAGTTCTTGTTTTCAGGCACTTTATCTGACCGCTCGCAGGGCTGCATCCCTAGAAACTTGACAATATTGCCTACTGCCTCTGTGGAAAGAAACAGATTGGGGACCATATCACAATCCAAGAAAAAATACTTAAAAACTCGGGGGGTGGGGAGGGAGAAAGCATGTCAAGAGCCCCGCAAGTATTACCTTCCAGTGTTTTCACCGTGGATAATGTGAAAGTCTCTTCTTTTTCAAACTCATCGCCAACTTCTTCCCAGGCTGCTCCAAAATTTGGCTTCAGAACCCTTTGGATGTGATCTGCTATGGTCACCTCGATGTCTTCCAGCTAATATATAAAAAAAGGATATGTGAAACGATATCACTCTGTATCAAGCTTTGCCATTGGCTCAGCTGTAACCCCCGTCACTTTAAGGCATCTCTCCTCTTGCCCCTTCCAATTTAAAGGAGTGTTTGGAGCATAGCTGTCAAGTTCTCCCCCTTTTTAAGGGAAATTCCCTTATGCTGAATAGGCTTCCTCGCGAGAAAAGGGAAAACTTGACAGCTATGGTTTGGAGCAGGCATCCCCAAACTGCGGCCCTCCAGATGTTTTGGCCTACAACTCCCATGATCCCTAGCTAACAGGACCAGTGGTCGGGGAGGATGGGAATTGTAGTCCAAAACACCTGGAGGGCTGAAGTTTGGGGATGCCTGGTTTGGAGGCAGCTTCAAAGGGCACTTAGCAGCTTTAAGACAGGAGAATGTTTTAAAAGGATTGCATTGTTCCCCAGGTTGGCCACCTGCCAATCATGTGTCATGTGACTGACAGATCAGCAGCCACACCCACCCACAGATTTTGGCCCACGAGGCTGATCCTAATGAGGATTTGGCCCCTGGAGTCAAAAAGGTTCCTCACCCCTGGATTTAGAGGGATGCTGGCCAAGGTGTTCTGTGTTTTGCAGAGTACTCTATATGCCTGTGACTCTGCCTCCTTCTGTACTCCCTCTCCTTTACCAACCATCTAGTCTTCAGCCTCCCTTAATGCCCGTCTTTCCACAGAATCACTGGGCCGGCACCCGACTCACACTCTGGATGGAGGAGCGGTGTGCCCTTCCAAGTCACACTATTACAGACACCCGCTTGCCAGATGGAAGGATTGCCCCTCTCCCTGCATGCTCTTCTGAGTGTTTTCCTGACCATCCCCTCCAAAAGCCAATTTTTTTTGGGGGGGGCACAGAGGGGAAGAGGCGGTCGGAAAAGCCCTGCTGTGCAAGCAGCAGCACTTCCACTTGGCTTCTGCTGACAGAGTTCATCCCATGAATCATGCCCACTATGTGTGAGTTGGGTGCTCTACAACCTTCACCAAAGGTGCCATGGACTTTGAAGACACTCGAACTCAGAAAGCAAGGGAGAAACGTGCTAAGAGGAAGGCATGCTTGGCAAATCCACACCGTGATCAACTCCCACCCAGGAACCAATGTCCCCACTGTGGAAGGACGTGCGGGTCCAGAATTGGCCTCCACAGTCACTTAAGGATTCACTGTTAAAACTGTGTTTATAGAAGACAATCTTACTCGGCTACGAGTGATCGCCAAAGAATAATAATATGCAAAACAGACTGATCTGCATGCTATTTCCTGAGGGTGGGGAAGGAGACTTAGTCAAGGCCTCCCTGAAGGGAGCCTGACTCACATTATGGTCTGCATATGGAGGAGGGGCTTGTGCTGCCCCTCCAAAAAATAACTTTGCACACCAGCCGAAAGACAAAGAGAGAGAAAGAATATGTTTTGAGCCTTTAGCAGTATGACACAGCATGTCATTTATGTCATTTCTAATATGGCACAAATGCAGACTGAATGCTGTCACTTTTTTCCGTTGCTAAATGATGGATCTTTTTAGTGGGCAGCTTTTGGAGCAGCGCACACAGCGAATGTGACTCTCAGCGGAATTGCCAGACACTTGGGCAGGAGAAACAGAGAAGCAAAATCAATAGATCAGAGCCAGGTTCAAGTTGCATTGTGCAGTCTGCTCCTCAGAGCGGAAAAAAGGAAATGCCACCCTGTGTAATGGGACTGAAGCTGCAGGGAGAAGATAAGTCTTAGGGCAAGCAAAATCTCTGCACAGGAGTAGGTAAAACAGCCCAGGCTCGAAATATCAGTTGCACGGTGGGAGTAAAAAACAACAATTCCCAAGAATGGGGGGAAAAGGAGCCCTCCCTGCAAAATATTCCTGCAGGTTTGACACTCAGAACACTTCCATGGTGCCCTAAGCTGTCGGGAAATCAATGGCCCTGATACATAAAATGAAACCCACTGAGCATAAAAGCTGGCTCATCACTATCCTCCAAACAGTGCATCAGTTATACTCTCTGTAGAGCATATTATTATGTATTCATACTTCGGGGAGGGGGGAAATAGAGCCTTTGGTATTTTAAGTGTGCCGGGAAGGGTGTATTTTGCTTAAAAAAACCTCCTCACCCAAATGACTACAAGCAAAACAACTTTGCTGGAGCATTTTATCCGTGAAATGTGGGAATAGCACAGGGAGCTCAGAGTAGTCATGCCCCAGGAAGATGTCACAGCCCTCAAGTAAATGGCTGCCAACATTCAGCTGGTTATAAGCCAGGTCTGTGTGTGAGCAGCTGGTGACAGGACACCCCAGGTTTGACACTCAGCCATCTGGACATGCTGAGACTCAACGGCCTGTTAGCTCAGAAGCTGGTCAATCCATCCTCTGCCCTGATGAGACAGGGTTTCTAATGCATTTGTTAGATCAAGCCACGGCTCCCCAGAGGAGGTCGGGGGGCAAAGCTATGTCACCCCGGATGGCCTTGCCTTGGTGCACATCTCAGGTGACATTGTAAAAGACCAGGAAAATAGCTAAATCTCCTCTTACCACATATTCGTCCTCATAGCCCTCTTCCTCTGCTTCACCAGTGTTCGGGTCACAGTCCTTGACAGTGAATTTCATCATGCAGCTGAACGTACAGGCCACTGCAGAAAGGGCAAAAAGAAAAAGAAAAAAATCAAGCCCAAAGAAATGTGAAATGTACAGGTTAATTTATATTCCTGTCTCAGCTCCTAGGTCCAGTCTGCCTATTTATTAAAAAGTCACTGAGGACTGAGAGGACTGCTTGTAATTTTATAATTTCCCAACAAGACAGTTCTCCCCTAGACAGAAGAGTCAAATTAACCTACCAACCTCACTCAAGGCACACAAGGTTTTTTCCACAGAGAGGGTGTCTAGAAGTCTTTAGGCCTACAATTCACACACTGTTATTACAGGCTTGTGTCCAATGCAGTGCTAATAAACTGTCCCATCTGCACAACGATTTACGCTGGCACAATGGTACATTCCTCTCTCTCATAGAATCATAGAGTTGGAAGAGACCACAAGGGCTATCCAGTCCAACCCCCTGCCAAGCAGGAAACACCATCAAAGCATTCCTGACATATGGCCGTCAAACCTCCGCTTAAAGACCTCCAAAGGAGGAGACTCCACCACACTCCTTGGCAGCAAATTCCACAGCTGAACAGCTCTTACTGTCAGGAAGTTCTTCCTAATGTTTAGGTGGAATCTTCTTTCTTGTACGGTAGTTTGAATCCATTGCTCCGTGTCCGCTTCTCTGGAGCAGCAGAAAACAACCTTTCTCCCTCCTCTATATGACATCCTTTTATATATTTGAACATGGCTATCATATCACCCCTTAACCTTCTTTTCTCCAGGCTAAACATACCCAGCTCCCTAAGCCGTTCCTCATAAGGCACCCTCTCTCTCCAAGAACACCTCTAAATCTGTTCCAGGATCCCCCCAGCCCCCATCTGGAGCATCTTAGTCGGGTGCAGGGCACGTGCGGGCAAAGTCAGTCCCACTGTGCAAAATTAGATCCTTGCACTGACAGAACCGAGCACTGCATTTGAGACAAGTCTTCAAAGAAAAAGTACGTCAATTCTCAAAAGTCATTTAATGTTTGTTAAAATGGACAGGGGCTGCAAGCTCAAAACTACAAGGCAGCTTGGTCTGACTGAGAAGGGAAGAAAACAGAAAATCTTGTTACCCGCTGTTGGGTCCTCTTCGGGCAATGCAATCAATGTATAGCAAGTGCCAGGTTGGTTGTACAGCAAACTTTTGGCAGGTATGTAACCAATGACCTCATATGCCTCAGTTGGCTCCATCTGCACTGTGACATTTTCCAGGATCTGATCATTCAGGGTGTTTGTGCAGTCAAACTATCGGGGAAAATCAAGGAATGTCATGGCACGAAATACTGAATGTACTTTACTGTACTGTACTGTAAAGTTTGGGGTTGTTGTTTATTTAAAAGCATTTCTAAGTCACTTAATCTCTCTTTAAAAATAATTCTGAGCAATATACAACACAAAAATGGAACGAAAAATACAACATAAAACCAATTGTTGGCATCTGTCTGTCTCAAGAGACAACGGAGTGTCCCTCTGGGAGAAAAGCCAGGCTGTCAAAAGAATCACAGCAACCTGCTGCCCCCCCCATGTTGTTTTTGCTGTGTTAGCACCAAAGTGACATCTCCACGGCACAAACCTGGGCACTATGTACAGAGATCCTGGGCTCAGTAAAAGGGTAATATAAAAACAAAAATTCAGGGAATTTACATTAAGACAGAGTATGATCTTAGGGATTAGGGAAAACCTGGGCCAAAATACGTCTCTTTATAAGACAACTGAAGTGACTGGTGGTTGCTGCTTCAGAGGGAAGGGTGTTCCAGAATATAGGAGCAATAGCAGAAAATGCCCATTTAGGGGGCACCATCCTATAACATTCTGTAGGGTGAGATATGCAGAGGATATAAATGATCTTGCTGGTTTACAGAGGAGTAGGCGGTCTTTCAGGTTAACTGGTTTCCAACAATAGTTTTCAAAGACACACATATTAAGACCCACATTTAAGGAGATAACTGCAGAAGGCAGGGAGCAGACATATTGCTTCAGTGCATCTGCAGGCATAGTGCCTGCACTGGTCCTGGGTTGACCACACCCAACTAAGCTGTAGGCCAGTGCAGTTCTTGAGCCAGCATAGGCACAGAGCCTGCTTCCATGATGATGCAATTTCCATATACAGTAACTCACAACTTACACACATTTAACTATTCAGCTTTAAGTGCTTGGCAATCAATCAATCATTCACTTACTCACTCAATCAATATAAAAATGGGTGGAAAAGAGGCATGTTTCAGGGGGGGGGGAGACTTTGGCAACCCCATGAGTTTTGACAATACATGATTTTGGCTTTACACCCTATCCCCGGAACCTAACCCCAGTGTAAGTTGAGTGTTGCCTGCATTGGCTTCCTATGCTACAGTATTTCTTGGGCTGAAACGTCCTTAAGAATGGCTTTCCATCCTCCAGCATCACCACTGGAGTGCACATTTCCCAAGGCATATACGCTTTCGGTAGTAAAACAAATCTGCATATATTTTAGGATCAGCATCAAGAGTGGTTCTTAGCATTGTAATAGGGTCAGGTAGGCACCCACTAGGACATCTCCCCACCTTTCAGATATAAAAAGGAACCTGTGCCTTGCCGTAAACTAATCTAACCTACCCTCGTGGAGCTGTACTGCATGCATTGATTATCTGGCCATGCTTAGCTGAGGGAAATGCTCTGGTCTGAGGCCTCTGGGAGGGACAACCCCAAATGAATCATTCTAGGCACTAGGCCTCCGTGTTATTTGCATGCCCCCCATTCTCCTCCTCCAGCTCCAGCCACAAGAAGGTTGGAAGGTTCTGCTTCTGTTTTTAATGAACCACAGTTACTCATTTTGTTTAAACCCAGACCCAATGTGGTTAAGTCTTAGGGCAGGGATGGGGAACCTCAGAACCGGGGACCAAAGGCAGCCCTCCAACTAACTAAGCCTCTTGAGACTTGACCCAGGCCACATCTCTTCACCAGCCACGGTCCTGCTTCGAACCTCTGAGTGTTTTATCTCCCGAGAATATGCCCTTGACCTCTAAGTATGCCTCTTGACTGCCTGGATGGAGGACAGAGAGGTGTGCAAGCACAGAACCGTAGAGTTGGAAGGGGCCCTGAGGATCGTCCAGCCCCCTGCAATGCTGGAATCTCAGCTAAAGCATCCATGACAGATGGCCATCCAACCCCTGCTTAAAAACCTCCAAGGAAGGAGGGTCCACCACCTCCTGAGGGACCCTCTTACTGTCTGAAAGTTCCTCCATATGTTCAGTCAGAAACTCCGTTCTTGTAATTTGAATCCATTGGTTGGGTCCTAGTCTCCATGGAAGGAGAGTCTCTTATATGGAAATGATTGGCAGCAATCCTTTGTATGTGGGTGCTGAGTGCAATTGGTTGGTTGACAGAGGTAGTGAATGATTGTAGTGATTGGGGAACGGATGTTGTGAGCATGAGACTGGGCAAGTGGTGGTGTGAAAAGGGTGTTTTATGTTTGTTAGGATTCTACCTTATGCTGCCTTGAAATGCTATTTGACTTTATTTATACTGTTTTCATGGGTATGGAAACCATATTTGGCGTTTATTTGAAGGTAAACCATGTGACATTATTTTTATTGCACCCACTGTGCATATATTATACTGTAAACAGCTCTGAGGTGTCCAGACGTTAACCCATCTATAAATGGAAAAGACTCCTGTCACTACGCATGTATTTTCAATGCAGTACCCACCTGGAACACCATGTGGTTTGTGAACGTGTGCTTGGTACAGTGGATCACATACTCCGTTTCCAATTCTGTAAGAGCCACTGGCTCAGAAGAGGACTTGAACAGCGGGCCGAGTTCGCGGAACTCTGGGATGGCAGCTAATTGTTCTAAAATACAGTTTTTAAAAAGGCAACAAATCGGTTTCCATTCACTGTCAGAGCATGATTTCTAAAGTCAAGTGCAGGGACAGAGAGAGAGAGAGAGGGAGTTGGCAAGTGGAACCTATTCAAGATTTCTGCTCTACTTAGACCATAGCTTTAGGGGCATAAAAAACTCCCAGCCTCAGTTCCCTTGTCTGTAAAACATGGATACAAACATTTAAGTACAGAACACCACAAGAAGAGCCTGCTGAATCAGGAGAATGGCCCATGTAGTCCAGCATCCTATTCAATTATGAACAAGTTCCCAGTACTGATCCCTGGGGGACTTCCATTTATTCCTGCTCTCTGCTTCTAGCACCTAACCAATTCCTGATCCAGGAATTGCTTACTCAGCAGTCTTGGGTGAGGTACCATGTGGAAAGCTTTTTGAAAGTCAAAGTACACCACAGATCACCTTTATCTATGCTTGTTGACACTGTCAAAGAACTCTTAATAGGTTTGTGAGAAAGGATTTTCCCTCACAGAAGCCAAGTTGGTTCTACTTCAACAAGACTTGTTCTTATATGCTTAGCTATTTTATCCTTAACAATACTTTCCACCAGTTTTCCCCAAACAAACATTAAGCTAACAGACCTGTAACTTTCAGAATTTTTGCTGGATCCCTTTTTAAAAAATGGTGTTACCTGAGAACTGGAAAGTAGCTAATGTATGCAGGTTGATCTGAGGGAAAAGTTTCATATTTCTGTTTAGAAGATATCACATTTGAGTTCTTGCGGTGGATGCCATCTGGAACTGGCAATTTGTCTGTTTCTATTTGGTCAAAGTTGGCCCACAAGTGGGGGAGATAAGGATCTAGCTCAGTGGCCAGATCTAGTTCCCCCACCTGCTATATACATAAAAAAGTAGTTGATCTTGACTCTACTCTCCCCCAAAACATTTCTAGTTAAACCACTTCATCTATCAGAAAAAAATCTCAGATGTCGAAAGACTGAGGGAACAATCCTACAAATTGCTCAACTGTCACATTCTATTCTCAAATACAAGGTGATATCATACCTTGGAATATTTCTTGTCTGCTTGCTGCCACTTTCTCTGGCTGCTTGATGGAGGACACCGGAGCATTTTCTGCAAATGGAGCAAGAAAAACACAGCACATGTACAGTAATTCACGTTTGCTAACCTGAAGCGCTGTTGTGGTAATTCCAAAGGGGAATCGAACCTCTTACAGAGAAACAGCACCTTATTTTTGGTGCTCATTTAGAAAACCAGGACAGGAGGTGGGAGGAGAGCCAGAATAGGAACAAACAGCAGGTTGATTACCGTAATGGAAGAAGATGGCACCAATATTCTGATCAGGTAGCAGGGTAAGGGGAAAAGAAAACGGTCCCTGGCGTCTTAGCAAGATGAAACTGAAGCAATTCATAATATCGCAGATGCTGCTGTTAAAAGGGCCCATGAAATTCAAGCTGGGCCACCTTGAAAGGGCAGAGAGAACTGGGGAGCCCCAAGAAACGTGCTGCGCTAGACACTGATGAGAAAGTTTGTCCCTTGCTATTTCTACAATTACCTGTTCTTTGTTCAGTGATGGGGGCAGTTGCCAAGGGAACAGACTTCAGGTCAAAGGGTTTTTCAGAAGGATCCAGTGTATATTGGTGTAGCGCCCTCTCCAGGCCAGGGATGGATACAGTCAATCCTGGAGAAGAGAAAGGGTGACCAAAATTGAACTTAACAGGAAACCAGGGACCTCTTTGTTGCCTTATAAATCAGAGCTCAATTAAGTCTCCACATCTGCTCTTCCATATGGCCTCATCCCAAAACCTGCTTAAAGGGCTTGGCTTGGGGCCAATTTAATCCCCGACAGTTTAAATAGGTTGCTGATTGAGCTAGGAGCAACTACCCACTGAGGAGATATTCCTATCCAGATGCAGGGGGAACCAAATGCTTCACTGCAAATCCATTCCTGGTGAATATCTGCATTTCAGGGAGCTGGGGACACTCATAACCTCCAAAGGGTACCTATGGAGATGACTCTCCTCCTGAGAGCTGTGTACAAAACAGCTGGCATGCATCTGTTCCCATTCAGGGCTCAGGGGGCACAGAGGCTCTGCTATGCCTTATTCTACAATCTGCACAGAAAGAGAAGCAGATCTGGGAATCAGGATAAAATCCCCATTTGCCCTTCATGCTACACGAAGCCATCTCCACTGACCCACAGATAGATTGGACAGACTTGAAAAGTGTCAGTAAATGCTGGCAACCGAAAAGGAGCCTTCAGAGTTATCTATCAAGCCTTCCCCTACTACACCATCAATTCATCAATGCTGCACAACGCACTTAGGTGTCCTAGCTTGGTGGGTGTGGAAGTAAGGGGCCATCTATTGCCTTCCTTCCTGTTCCTTCGTTCTAACCAACCCCTTGGCTGAGAGGAACTGCACTGGTCTACGTTAAAGGTGTAAATGATGAGCTGTTGGAAGGTGACAGTTACTAGGTTGGGATAGAAGGGGAATCAATCTGCACGGCTGGCCCTACTGTTAGGCAAAGTGCCTTGGGCAACAGATACTGTACTGGGGGAAATGGGCAGCAGGGTCCGGTCCCTCCTAAGCCTCCTGGCCATTCCCGTCCATTGGAAGATAGACCTGCACATATGCTGCACAGTCTCTTTTGGCTAACCAAAACTAGCCAGCTGTCTCATACGCAGCATAGGATGCTACCCCACCACCAGTGTCAAAGGAAGGTTCAGAGGCCAGGCCAGTTGGCTTCTCCATGTGGAATGGGGAGTTGGGAGGAGGAGGGGCAGACTTGTGCTCCAGGTAAACATTTTGAGCTGGCCTTGTCAGTCTGTATGTAGCTTTGGCAAGAGCCAATGTGGTAAATTTTAGCATAAATAAGAGTTAAGTAAGCTACGGGTCTCTCTTCCTTTTTCATCCCCGCCCCCCTCTTTCCTTCTACTTTATCTTCTCATTGAAACTTTTCAATAAAATATAATTTATTTATTTGTTTATAAAAATTAAGCTAGGGGTGGCATTGTTTTGGGGTTGGTAGGGTAAACAAGTTGAGAATTTTAAGTTCCCTGAGTCAGAACTAAGGATTTATACAGATGCATACATGACCTTCCTTTGGGTTTGTCTTATGTGATTGTGAACAATTTTGATATCGGTATAAAATTTGCCCTGGCCTACAAAACAGCTTCCTAATCTAGCCTAAGCAATTTGAAAGTCAGCTTTCTTTCTTTCTTTCTTAGAAAAACCCACCAGAAGTTTCAGGTCAAACTACAGCACCTACAATTCTAACTGTCAAATCTTTGTCACAGTCTTCAAGATTCTTTTATTTTTTATTTAACTCCCCCAAACCCCTGTTCCACATTATGGCAAATTCTAGCCGTAAATGTGACTTTACATTTCACATGCCCCCAAATCGGCATCTTGGTTACCGTTCAGGATGTAGCCGGCATTGAGGGCTTTTTGTTTCTGCTCCAAGACACTCAGGTAGAACGTGGCCCTGTCTCTCACTTCATTGTCATCATCCATCACACACCTGGAATCAAGATCAGAGAGCTCTGCTCAGTGGGAATCCCTTAAATTCACATGGACCTATCCAAGTCAATCCAATCCAGATGGTCAAGAAAGAGGACGGCATGCTCTGCGGTGAGGGGATCAGCAGCGTATATAGCCTGCCTGCCCCAGTGCTGACAACTGCCAGGAAACAGCTGCTTACTCAGAGCCCATTAAGATTGTTTTGTGGTGCCGAATACAAGAGTGAATCCGCAATGGGTGGCCACCTCAGTGCATCCGAGCCTGGGAACAATCCCTTCTTTAGACCAAGGCATCTGTGCTGATCCTGCTAAGCTCCTAATCTGCTGCAGAGACTAAGATCAGAGAGCTGCATCAATGCACGCAACACCCGCCCTCCTTCAATCCTCCTTCCGGAAGCAAACCCAAGGCTGCGTCGGCACTTTCTGGTGCTTATGTTTAGGCCTCTAACAGTTCTCCAGTCTATTCCATCTGAGGAAGTCTTATATTTTTACTCGGCATTTCCCAATCCTGCATTTCCCTTCCTCCAGTTTTTATTATTTTGGGGATTTGCAAAGTGAGACGTTACTGCTCCCATTAAAAATGTTCTGTTCATTTTCTTAAGCCTTCTGCACTGGTTCTATCCTCAAATCCGGCCGCCTGAAACCCTGATGTCTCGATTCTGTCTGCTCTGCCTCTTTGGCCAGGGACATGGATCCAACAGCAACAGTCCTTGCTGCAGTGGTATAACAACAACAACAACAACAACAACAACAACAACAACTACTACTACTACTTATTATTTATACCCCCCACCTATCTGGCTGGGTTTCCAGTAGCACTGACCAGCCAGCCAGTTTTTTTCTAAATCAGAAGAAAGCCAGAAATTTAAAGCAGGTCTGTGCATCGTTTGCTTGGGGAAAATCAGCAGGACTTTCACATCCAATCAGATTCCCACACAGCAGCAGGAGTAATTATGAAATCAGCTTAGGGGCCACACAGCCAGCATGTCTGCTTTTTTTCCAGAGCTGTCTCAACAGCAAAAAACTGCCCATCTTTCCCAGGGAGACTTTTTTGTGTTTCTGCCTGGTGTTGAAGTACTGAACAAGGAAGGTGCGGACACGTCCTTGGATGTTTTGGGTTAGATCTATGTGGTCCTGCTGCTCTAATCCCAACTCACCTCTTCAGCAACACGAGGACACTGGGGAGCATTTCTTCATTCTGAGCCCCAAATTTAGCCAGAGCACTCACAGCACCTGTAAGAAAGAAAGGAAAGAGGGATGATCAGCTGGAGAAGACAGGGTGGGAAGACCCTTACAGTGGACATTTTCAACCTTTTTGGGTCCACGGCTGCCTTGACCAGCTACCTTCTTTCTGCGGCATCCTTGTGGGGCTCAGGAGCCCAGTTATGTCACCCCTTGCCTGTAGAGCTGGCAGCCTCTCACCCTTTTTTGAACATCCTCCCTTGTGGAGTTTTCCCTCAGCCTCCTCTCTGCTTCCCTCTCCTTGGGAGTCCTCTGGGCAGCTGCAGCTGCCGCTCCTGGTCCCTGAGCTGCTTCCCCTGTCCCAAGAGAGGTGCCTCCTCACACTGCCTCACAGGGGGCTGGGAAGCAACCCCTGGCCAGCCCCAGAGGCATCATTCACCTGGAGAGCTTGTAGCCAGGGCTGCTGCAACAAACAGCTGTGCGAGCCTTTGAGAGGCAGAGATGCGAGAGGGCATCAGAGGAGGGAGGGAAGGAGAGAGGGACAGAGGCCAATGTTGCCTGCAGCACCCCACACCATCATTCAAGGCACCCCAGGGTGCCACGGCACATTGGTTGAAAACCACTGCCTTAAAGGTTTAGCCAAGCATGGAATAGGAATATATTCACAAGACTGAACTAGGAACAAATCGCTTGTATGTTATCATTAGAACCTCATATAACAGAATTATCTGAACTATCCCTTGCAGCCGATATCCTCTTATAACATGTAAAGTATCAGCGCTCTTTCTCAGTGCATTCTTTACATCAGATGCTACTGAACTACAATTTCCACCATCCCTGTCCATTGTCCCTTCCAGCTGGGGCTGATGGGAGTTGGAGCCAAACAGCACCTGGAGACTTACAGGTTCCCCATCCTTGCTTCATAAGGATAAAAATGTTCAGAAAAAAAATCAAGCAATGTTCCTATTTTAAAATTTAAACCCTGGTCCCAAGTGACCATTTACCTTGATTTGATTTCAAGTCAGGAAAGCTCTATTACCCCCGACAGCATAAAGAGGAGAGGCTGTCATGCTCTGCAGGCAGTAGGTCCCAGGTTCCAATCCAGGCACCTCTGGACAGGAAAGACTCCTGCCTGCCTGAATCCTGGAGAGCCACAGCCAGGCAGCCCAGACGACCCTGAGCTAGAATGACCGACAACCTAAGCTCCTTGTATGTGTGCATGTACCTGCCCTGACTTCCTCGTGTTCCAAGACGACTCTGTTGTAAATGAAACGAATGTACTTTGAAGGGTTGTTGGTCTTAGGCCCTTCCTGGCCCAGCAGGTGGAGAATGCGGGTGGCCAGGACGGTGAACTCGCAGTCTTCAATGAACTCGCACAGGTGGGAGAGTCCGGTTTCCTTGCTCTCAGAGTTCTCCTCAATGATGCCGATGATACATTCAACAATGGCTCGCTTGTACTCAAAGCCACCCTGGACAGGAACATGAATGAGTCAGGGTGAAAGCTCAGTGGAGGATAGTTGCTCTATTTTTACAGTAGCTTTCTTAAAAAGAAAAGAAAAGCTACTGGGTAATAATGAATTTTCACCTGCACTTCAAGGCAAGAGGGCGTCAGGGCGCTTACTCATCTGCACTGTTTAGCAAAGAGTCTGGAATCTTTAGGATTTTAGGCTTTCCTTTTATAAAGGGACACCCTGCCACCTACCCTGCCTGTTCCATTGTCCTGCTCCAACCAATTTGCATTTTTATAATTCTTTTGCTTGCTGCCTTCTGTTGGAAAAAGAAAATGGGATACCAAAAAGGGTTTCTCATTCATACGGCTGAGAATAAAAGCCTGGAAAAAGTGCAGAGACAGACTTTACCGGAAGGCACAGGTGCAAAAGGAAAAGCCTTAGACAACCTGTTCAAGACAACCTGTTTATTCAGCATTCTTCCCACTTTGTCTGCACAAAGCTTATACAGAGATTAGATCAAGTCCAATCTGTGCTGGCATGAATGTCCCTACAATGAGCATTCATCCTACACTCATCCCAATTTGCTTGCTGGGTAGTTAGATACCTTCCCATTAATCATTTGTTCAACTCGCACTTCAGCGCACTTCGCTGTCACTTTCCAAATCGAAGAGTGTCCTTTTTAAAAAGTGGATTTGTTGTGCTAGGGAGACAGAACACTTTAATCCACTTAAATTGCATAAAGCTAATGATCCAGCAAAGCGCCTGAATCCCTTCCACAAAACACTGACAGCCTGGAGGCACCCTGAGTACAGCCTCCAGCATGCAGAGCGCTGGGTTTTGAAGCTCTGCATTTCTTCTGTTCCAAACCTAAATCTTCTGCTGAAGAGTCCCCAGGGACTGGCTATAAATCACAGCATTGGCAGGAAGGTTTTCAAGAACAAAATTAAGGCACATATCAAACAGAATGGATGGACAGAGGTGGGACAGCCCATCAAGCAATAATATTTTCATGTCCACGAAGCCCCCAAATAAACAGAATATTGGATTATTTCATAAAATGACATACTAGGAAAACAAGAACATTTCATCTTCCCTGATACAACCAGCAGCTGGTTATTACAAGTAGAATAGGCTATGTTTGCAGGGAAAGAGACCATTGTTTGCCCTATAGGATTTAAAAATGTGCTGCCTCATCTAAAGTTCGGTCCATATTTGAAGCTGCAGCCGTCTCAGATTGTTTGCCCTGGAGCCATTAGGAATAAACTGAATGGGAGGAACATCTGAAGCCAGAATACTCGGGACGATACTCTCCATCCACACAAAAAGCTATCAGAACAGAACATCCCATTGTCAGAGGGAAAGAAAAATCAGCCTTAACAGTCGTAATATTATCCAGATCTTACCAGAAAGCAATACAACTGAAAATATTGGCAGCTGGTTAATATATTTAGAAAAACAGACATTGCAATCAGATTGCTTTTTTAAAGAAAAAAAGTATCTGGAAAAATAATTGACTTCTGTTGGTGATCTGCCTGTGAAAATGCTTAAAGGGGTAACTCATTCCTTGGCAAGCACTGTGGCACTGGCAAAGGAAAAAGCTGATATAACTCAGGCTGCAAATAAGATTGCCAAGAGCAGATTTTCAGGTGGAGGGAAGTGTGCTGAAATGGTCAACAACTGGCTGGGCGCTGGTGCAAGACAGGTGGCAACTAGCACCCAGGGCTGGCAAAACTAGCACCCACCTGTCAAATTTGGTCCACAAGGCCAATTCTGATAAGGACATGGCCCATGGACCCAAAACATCTCCCTTTCCCTAATCTAAAATATGGAGACAGGCTGATAAAAAAAAATCGAACACCAGGCAACACCTTGGAAAATCCTTCAAAACAAACTGTAGCCTTATTTACACTCATGCGCACTTGTGTGTGTACCTGTTACAGGTAAGTAGCCATGTTGGTCTGACGTAGTCGAAACAAAAAATAAAAAAAATTCCTTCCAGTAGCACCTTAGAGACCAACTAAGTTTGTCATTGGTATGAGCTTCCGTGTGCATGCACACTTCGTCAGATACCTGATCCATGTTGAGTGGGAAGGTCTGATGTGGTCTTCTCAGCATGCCTGACTAAATCCATGTAAAAGTCTCCTTGTGACTGCTTTGCCTTTATCAAGGTCACCAGTCATGCAGAGGTTTCTAAGGACGTTCTCCAAAGGTTGCTGGAAGCCCCTTTCAGACCTTGCCTCACACCACAGAAAAGTCAGGAGTGAAGTAGGTGGAGATGTTGGGGCAGGGCTGGTGTGCCTGCTCCACCAACATGTTTGACGCCCAAGCCCATTAAAACACACACACCTACACACACACAAACGGGCCTTGTTCATCACATCCAGTCTACAAATAAGTACAGCATAATCAGGAAGCAATGCTTTTCTGCAGGAAATGGTGAGTGGGATTTAGCTAATATTGACAAGCAAGTATCATGCCTGCAGTAGGCAATTGCCCTGCGAGCAGTAGTATCATCTGACTGACATTATTCAAGTGGATAAATACTTATTATCATCATCAATATTATTATTATTATTATTATTATTATTATTATTATTTATACCCCACCCATCTGGCTGGGTTATCCTAGCCACTCTGGGTGGCTCCCAACAGAATAATAATAAAGAAGTGATAAAAGATCAAACATTAAAAACTTCCCTAAACAGGGCTGCCTTCTAAGAGTCAGATAGTTGTTTATTTCCTTGACATCTGATGGGAGGGCATTCCACAGGGTGGGCACCACTACCAAGAAGGCCCTCTGCCTGGTTCCCTGTAACCTCACTTCTTGCAGTGAGGGAACCACCAGAAGGCCTTCAGCACTGGACCTCAGTGTCCGGGCAGAACAATGGGGGTGGAGACGCTCCTTCAGATATACTGGGCTGAGGCCGTCTAGGGCTTTAAAAGTCAGCACAAACACTATGAATTGTGCTCGGAAACGTACTGAGTTAAAAGACTTCTACAGTGTATTAGATTCCTGCAGTCCAGGCTGTAACCTGAAGCTAGTCATATTTCTGTCACGCAGGCTTCCATTTTGGGTAGCAGAGGCTGCAGGAGAAAGATCGCCCTGAGCCAATCATGAGGAGAGCAATGCAAACGGCGACACTTACCTCCTCACGCAGCATTGTGAAGAGGAAGTTCATGAGGACGGCATGCTTGCGTGGATACTTCTGACAGAGGGCGCTGATGGCCTGTACCACAACAACCTGGAAAGAAGATGGAATGCAACAAGCACACTGAATGACCGGAGTTGCGCCTCACACCAGCCCACATCCCACAAGCAGAAAAGCGCAATAAAAGCCCCAGACACGAGTCTTTCCATACCTTGAACTCGTCGGAGATTTCAGACATAAAAGAGGAGATCTGCTTCATGAGCCGGTCAATGCTACTTTCGCTGCCGGTTTTCAGCAGGGTGGTGATGGCCAGGGTAGCAATGCTGCGGTTGGAGTCTGTGACCAGATTCTCCAAATCAAGATTGCAGGCGGTCACAGCAGACGGGTGCTTCATAGCAACCTAGCGGTGAGGAACAGAATGAAGAATTTGCTCCCTGCAGGCTGGCTGAACTTATAAGCATCAATATAGAGTAGTATCTACAATAAAACAGCCCCTGGGAGAGTTCACAATTCCGGCACAATGGGAAATAATCATAAAGTTTCTGACACAAATAAACTGCCATTTATTAAACTGTTTTTTGTTGTGCTCCAACTTCAGCTCTTGTCTTGCTATCTTTGAGCTACAGTTCCACCTTGCATACAACATGCAGTTTAATGCTGTGGTTTAATGCCAGTTTAGTAACACAAATCTTCACAGTTGATCCTGGTTAGTGGAACGCTGACCCAGATTTTCTTGTTTGGGATGCAAAAAGGAGCTGCAACTTAAAATTAAGACAGTATGCAGGGGAAGAAGTATGTGGGCCTCAAAACATGTTCCCAGCTTCTTAAACCACAGCTCAGAAAACAAAAAAATGGACACATAACCAGAGAGGTGGTTCAAAGAACCGGTGAAATCTATTCCTATCAGCTGGTCTCATAGGATCAATGGTACTTCTTTTTTATTATTTTACCTATCCAAAGACTAAGAATTTAGCCCTACCCAACTAGGCAAACCCAATTGGTCAGAGTTCTTTGAGCTGTCTTACTTTTTAAAAAATGAGCTTTCTTACCTTGTTGAGGGTTCGGACTGCTGCATAGCGAAGTGCTGCTTTGGGTGAACTGCAGAACAATTGCAACACTGCAAAATTAATAATAATAGAGTATTATTTGCAAGATGGCCACATCAGCCATACTGCAACGATTCAGATCACAGCCTGCATAAGGTGTGAAACTGGAACACAAGAAGTTTGCAGAAGAGACATATTTCTCTCATCCCCAGAGGAGGCAAATGCACATTGCTTTGTCCACCAGTCACCAAATCCAAGCTGGGATAGTCAATGTGGTGCCCTCAAGATGTTCCTAGACTACAATTCCCATCATTCCTGACCACTGACCAGCCTGCCTGGGGATGATGGGAGTTGAGGTCTGACAAAATCTGGGGGGCACAATGTTAGCTACCCCTGGTTGATGCTGTCTGTTGGAGATGACAAGACATGACCAGGTTTTTGTTCCTGCATCAAGTTGTGGTTCATCCACTCACTTACGCCTCTCTTACTATTCACAGTGGATTTTGATTCCTTTTAGAGTACACTTTTCTTAGCAAATATTTTATTATTATTATTATTATTATTATTATTATTATTATTATTATTATTATCATTATTATACTACCCTATACCCAATGGTCTCAGGGCAGTTCACAGGATAAAATCAGACTATAAAACCACAAAGTACATAATCAAAATAAAAACAACAATCACTCAATAACACCCCCTCCTAACACATTTAAAAAGGGCATAAGATGTCAATGAAATCAAGCAAAGGCCTGGTTAAAGAGGAACATTTTGGCCTGGTGCCTAATATTAGGCAAAGGCTTTCTTACATCACATATCCAATCTTCCCAGGGCTCAAATGCACCATCTCAATCAATGAGCCTGCCTGCATGTCACTTTGCTGATGTTATCCTACAGCACTCACAGGCCTGCTTTGCAACACACAGCAACCCACAAGATGCTGGAGAATCCTGCACTGAACCCAGCAAGGGAGTGCTTTTCATTGACAGTGAGACTTCAGTTTTACGACCAGTAAGCCAAAATGGCACGTGTCCAGCAAGCCTCCCCTTTTCTTCAACAATGAAAAGACTTACCGGACACAGCCGGCGCCAGTTCTTTAGCCGAGCAGCTGGGCAGGTTAACAATGGCAGATGCAGCTTCATAGACCACCATCTCATGCTTGTTCCGTAAGCAGCTCTCAATGAAATCAAACAGGGGACTGTCACGGCTAGGACACCAAAAGAGGAGGAGGAGTCAGGTTCCCACGCATAGGCCAACGGCTTGACTTAAAAACTTGCATGGCTGTCCACTGGGAAAGCAAACTGAACTTTCGGAAGTGACCTAACTACCTGGAGGTGTATTAACCACCTGAAGGGTTTTTTGCCACCATTGAGCGGCATATGATTTTTAGAGGGTGGGAGGAATCAGATCTGGTTGCAAGGCAGTATCATCAAGGGCCATGTCTCCCAGCCCAAATAGCTTTCCTTGCTCTCAGTGCTGTTCTAATGCAGCCAAAACTGATTGGGGAAAGGACGCAGCTCAACCGTAGAGCACCCACCTTGCAAGCAGAAGGTCCCAGGTTCAATCCCCGACATCTCCAGGTAGGGTTGGGAGAGACTCCCGCCTGAAATCCTGGACAGCTGCTGCCAGTCAGTGCAGGCAGTACTGGTCTAGATGGACCAATGGTCTGACTCAGTACAAAGCAACTTCCTATGTTCCTATAATGGACTTCCTACTTTCTTAGAAGCAGGAGATCACTTTTTTTCATTTTAATGATGCTAACGTAAGAAAGGCAAGACTTGCAGGTGCTTTGGGGAAACCGTCCAACACTTTAAAATAAACCCCAAAATCAAATTTGAAGAACGTTTGGTGTAGCACTATGCAAAATGTTTTTTCCTGGGATGTAGAAACAATAGCAAGCAGTAGGACTTACCCTCCAGCTTCTTCTTCCAGCAGTTTGCTGGCCACTCGGATCATCATGCAATAGGCAAAAGGCGATTTTAAGCCATGGCGCATGAACTTGTTCAGCATTTTGTTGACAGCCAAGCGGTCATTTTTGCGCACGTGATATAGCAAGCCAAGGGCATGATACTGGAAGACATTAATGAAAAGGAAAAATGGGTCTTATCAGGGTCAAGGTTATTTCCACGTTTGTTTGTTTTTTGCTTCACAGGCCAGAACCTCATGAGATCCTAGCTATATCAGGGCCAAATGTGACAGGTGGGTGTGGTAGTCCACCTGTCACTCACCAGACATCACTGTGATGTCAAGGGATTGGGCACTTTGAAGTCCCAAAGCTGAGACTTCAAAGCACCACACTGTGCTTAGAATCATAGAATTATAGAGCTGGAAGTGTCGCCTATCTTGTAAAGAACACTATGTGGTGCCTTTAAGCGCACCAAGCTTCGCCAGCCAATGGGTAGTAGAGTCTGCACTTTGAGATTTCTGCTTTTGAACTGGCAGCCATATCTCTACCTGCCCCCCCCCCAACATCACATAGGACATCGTGTAGAAGGCAGGTTGGTGTGGTTTGGGGGAAAAGGACATGTGGGGCACATATGAACCCCTGGTGGGTCAAGTTTAGCCAGCAGACCAAATCAACCCAGAAACACGCACCTAAAATTCAATGCCATTTTTAAAAAATGACTGAAAGTGGCTTTAAGATTCTTACCTGGACCATGATATTATCACTCGAAGCTGCCTCCTGAGCCTCATTCACCCAGCGTTTTACCACATCAAAGCTTGTTTTCAGAAGATGCTGTCAAGAAAAATAACAACAAGGAGGCACATAAAGAAGTGGCCTTTGCAATCCAAATAAGGGTCCTTCCAGCAGAGGCAAGGGAAGACCCCAGAAAGATCTGGCACAAGTTTTAGGCTCTATGAGCTGCATGTTAATGTCAGCCTATCACCATCGCCCCCTTTCCATCTATGGCTTGAAACAGTCTCAGAACTCAGGAAGGTAATGCTTCTGAAAAGCAATTTGGCAGAAGGTATAAATTTCAGAGGGCACTAGGAGAAGGGGACGACAGAGGACGAGATGGTTGGACAGTGTTCTCGAAGCTACGAACATGAGTTTGACCAAACTGCGGGAGGCAGTGCAAGACAGGAGTGCCTGGCGTGCTATGGTCCATGGGGTCACGAAGAGTTGGACACGATTAAACGACTAAACAACAACAACAAATTTCAGAACGTCACTGCTTCTTCCCAAAAAATGCAGCAATGGACCACCAAGAGACCAAGAACAGAGACACTCTGAGTTCCTGGAAAGAAGTACATTCTCCGTCCGAGCTTTTCGCAAAAAGAAGTGTATACCATTATTATTACAGATGTGCAAACAATGTAACAATCCGGCTATCTGAACACAGGCCTTTCTCGCTCGGGGCACAGGCTGTGTGTCAAGCACCTACGTACCAAAGACGACACAAGGGCAGAGCTGGAGACACTGGGCACCTTGTCCACAATCGCCTGCTTCATGTAGCGCTCGATGGCCTGCAGCATGGTCGTCTGCGGGGATGGCAAAGCGAGAGATGCTTGTGAGAGCAGAAACAGGAGGCCATTTGGCAGGAGGACTTCAGAGAAGGGACAAAATGAACAAAAAAAGTAGCAAGCGAGTCAGGAAGCAACGGAGTAGAGGGGGACTCAAGAGAGAGTGATTGGAAGGATGGGGAAAGACAGCAGGGGTAGCGGGGGAGAAAAAGATCCGCCAGCAAAGAATTACACTGCGGCACTTACATCGGTAATCTGGCAGAGGGCTCGTACAGCAGGGCCTCTGTAGTTGTCATCCTTCCCCGTCATATCTTTGGTTAAACTGGATTAAAATAGGGAAAAGTTTTTAGGACTGCTTTCAGAAACAGTAGGCAACAGTGGCGAGAGCTGTAAGAAAAACACTGGGACCTAATTTGATCAGTAGAATGTTTGGTATCTGTTGGGAGGGGCTTGCGTGTTCTGCCCCGGAATCAGCCCTTCCCTTCTGTGTGAACCGTTATGTTCAGTTAAGAATGTCAGTTAAGAGCGACCAACTGCCTCTTCTTGTTTTCTTGCCTCAGGCTCGACTCACGATGTTGTTTTAGTCTCACTCATCATGTTATTTTGCTACAGTTTTCTCTCAGTTTATTATTAAAGCTTGTTTACATTTACGTGAGCCACTTATTTTTCTCAAAGAGAAAGAAACTCTGCTGAAGAATGGTGGAATATCCTAAACTTGGGTGAGTGAGGGGACATTCCCAGTTTGCCAGAAGGATAGATTTTGTTAATCCCCTCTCCACCACCACCTCCACAAGAAGAGCTGCAGGCCGGAAGAAACTGATGCACGTTCTCAACAAGATGGAAATGCCTTTGTGGGAGTGGCACAAAGGGCCACAATAAATGTGATAATGTGTACCCCTGTCAATCCTTGAGTGTATTTCTAATAGAGAAGTTATGGTAGCCTGTTACTTAATGAAACTGATGATTTCGCAACATGTGCATTGGGGGCAGGAAAGCAGCTAATACGTAAATCACAAGATACAGCACAAAAGCTAAAATAGGAGTTGCTACACCTTAACAATGTGGTTCGTTGTCTTTCAAAATGTGCATGCGCTCACACACTCAAAAGGAAGGTGCAAACTACTGCTCAAATTTGCCTGCAAACATTGCTGTTAACAGTTTCTACTAAGTCAAAACATTCCTTATCTCCACATATGCTAGAAAGATACTCATGAAAGTACCCACGGGATAAAAAAGCAATAGGTTGTTTTTTAAGAGGAGGAAAAGAAAGAAGGCACTATTATCTTGTTGTTTTGTCTTGATTTCCCAGCTGCAGTGAACATGCTTGGATTGCTCAAGGATTGGAGGCAGCCAACCGCACTGAGAGGACTTCAGCATCTGTCTTTCAATACCCTTTTTCAATAAGATCATTTATTCCTCTCAAACACCCACCAATTTCATTGTTTCCTATAGGCAGTGCTGCCAACCCTACAAGGCTAAGAGGATCTCAGGACACACACACACACACCTTAAATTAAAAAAGGGAAACAGTCGCATGGAGAACAGCTTGAGAAGGAATCACCTGCTAGTCACAATGATGACATCCTCTGAGAGGCTGGACATCTCTTTGATGGTCAGGTAGCACATTCTGCGGAGAGTTGGCTGGCAGAAAAACAAGGAAGATAAGATGCATAAAAAATGGACAGGGTATAATGCCACTGCCCTGGGATCCTTTAGGAGGAAGAGTGGGCTATCAATCAATCAATAATCAATCAATATTGCTATCATTTCGGGGGGGGGGACAAGAGTCACCAAACGTTTTGCTATTGGCTCACCCAGAACATATTTTGGTATGAGTCATAGCTCAGTGACAGAGCATCTGCTTTGCATGCAGAAGGTCCAGGTTCAACCCTCAGCATCCCCAGGTCGGGCTGGAATAGATTTGTTGTTTGAAATCCTGGACAACCACTGCCAATCAGTGTAGGCTATACTGAGCTAGATGGACTAACAGTCGGGTTTGTTATAAGACAACTTCCTATGTTTCCATGACTGCACTTGACCAATATATCATATGAGCAAAGGTTGGATGGCCACCTGTCATGGATGCTTCAGTTGAGATTCCTGCATTGCAGGAGGTTGCAGTAGATGACCCTTGGGTCCAACTCTGCAAATCTATGATTCTACTAGTGGAATTCAGCCCGTTAAAATAAACGGGCGCTAGAACAGATTTTATTGTTTTTTAGTGTGCAAAGCAAAGAGGTACGGGTGTGCAGCCCCGCCGAAGCGGCGGCTGTGGGAGGGGCTAGCCGCCCCCCCCCACGCGCCGCCGCCACAGAAAGAGGCCAAATTGTGGCCTTCTTCTGGGCGCCCACTGCCCAGCTGGGCTCAGCGGAGCGACCCAACGAAGCGGCGGCTGTGGGAGGGGCTAGCCGCCCCCCCCACGTGCCGCCGCCACAGAAAGAGGCCGAATTGCGCCTTCTTCTGGGCGCCCGCTGCCCAGCTGGGCTCAGCGGAGCGCCCCAACGAAGCGGCGGCTGTGGGAGGGGCTAGCCGCCCCCCCAACGCGCCGCCGCCACAGAAAGAGGCCGAATCACGGCCTTTTCTTGGGCGCCCGCTGCCCAGCTGGGCTCAGCGGAGCACCCAGACTAAGCGGATTAAACGGTAGGCAGGGGGGGGGGGAGAGAGCGCGGGTGTGCGCGTTCTGTCTCTCCGTCCAATCCCTGTGTCTCTGGGGTACATGCGCAGTACCCCAGGGACACACGGGACACAGGGACTGGACGCAGGGACACTTGCATATTATTATATAGGATGAGAAACAAATGTAACAATGGCTTCAGGCCATTTTGGGAGTGGACCTGCCACCCCACCATTTTGCCAAAGTGCCCAGGACTGCACACTAAAGCAGGCCTGTCCAACAGGTTGATTGTGCGACGTCCGTGGTTGATCCTGGGACCCTCAGCTCAACAACTCTTCTGGCTCCCTATAAAAAAGCTCAACAACTTTGGACAACCCAATGGGTAGATCACTGCCAGTTGTTTTATAGTGGGAGTAGATCGCAGCCTCTTGGAGGCTGAACAGCCCTGCACTAAAGGACAGGCCTTCCATACTCTTCCCCTTCCCTATGTGAACATATAGAGGCAGACTTGGCATGCTTACATCATTGGACTGGAACAGCTTGGTCATTGCAAAGAAGGATTCTGTGGCTTCCATCACACCAAGGTGCTCCCCCTGGAACGCAGGGAAGAAACCCATCAACATTTATTAGCAACTAGAATCAGTGGTGGAATAAACCGCAGTGAGCATTGCCGCAGAAATCACATCTACATTAGCAATCGCTTTAAGCAACAGAGGGAAGTTCATGTCAATAGTTTGCCTCGGCTGGGAGGTCAGAAAGAAGCAACTTTGTTAACATCATCTTTGTGGAAAAGGAGCCCGGCCACAAGAGCTTCTTGCTGGCATCTGTATGTCTCCCTGGAGAGTAAGCCTGGGAAGTGTTTATGGAGGGCCTGGGCTGCCCAGGCAACAAGACCTCCCTCTTGGCCTCACTGATGTGGTCCAAAGGAAAGCAGAGCAATGCCTTTGGCACCAGCTTGGCTACAGGAATTGCTGGAAGGCTACCTTCCCAGGTGGAAAGAACCAACTACCTCTTCAAAAGAGAGTCACTTTGAGAACTGGCACAGGCTACTTGGTTGCTGCTTGATGACGGTACCTGCTTCATCAGCCTGGAGGGGGAAAAGGAAGCACTACCAAAACAATTCACAACCCACTGCTATTGAAACAGTCGTTCTTCCAAGCAGCACAGCACAAACTCTACACATTAGCAGACAAGTTCTGGTTTAACATAGAGAAGAAACCATTGTAAATGGAAAAATAAAAGGCTCCCCATTACCTGGTTTATGAGATACAAAATCTTGGTGAGTATGTGAGCACATTTCCGAGGGTTTATAGGGGTCTCATTGAATACTCGAGCCTAGGAAGAAAGATGTGAATGAATGAGATCTCAGAGATATGCCAAAATGTGTTACCTTGAGAAAAAGACTGGCATTGTTAAAGAACTTACTTCTTGCAGCACAGCACTTTTCTCTAAGTGTTGGAATGGATTGGAACCCCCACCTGCAACAAAGGAACATCAAATGTGATCATGACCAAGGTTTTTTCACTATGTGTAAAATCCAGTAAGCTGGAAAGCCTGAATTTCAGTCACCATCGACTTTGCTGGGGTGAATATTTATCACCTTGGAATCCTCAAAAAAAAAAAAACTTTTAATGTAGATCTGGGAATTCCTCATATGTGGCAGGCTAAGACCTCTACAAATCATCCCATATATTGAGGCTGACAAGCTATATGCAACTAACACCATTGTAACCAACCCAAAGGAAGTATTTCAAAAAGTTTAGATATATTTAGCTACTTGAGCAACCAGAAGCTTGGAAATTTACCAGCTCTGTAAAAGGAGTCTTACATACAGAAAAACTTGTGATGGGAGAAGATCTCATAACTCAGCGACAGAGTACAGGCTTTGCATGAACAAGGTCTCAGGTTCAACCCCCCCCCCCGTTGCTATTAACCTCAAGATAGGTACACCCATTAACCCTATGTCTGATATTCTATTAATTCAAATACCACTTCCCAGTCCTTTGCTGAAAAAGAAAAAACAATAAAGTATACAACCAAAAACAAAACAAAACAAATAAAATTTATGCAGCCCTGTCTCATCTACAGTTTATAGCTGAGCATATGCATTGCATGTAGAATAAAACAGGTTCAAATCCCAGCATCTCCCATCAGAGCTGAAAATGTCTTCTGTCTGGAAACTTTGAAGAGTTGCTGCCCACCAGAGTCAGCAATACCGAGCTAGACTGACCAATGGCCAGGCTTGGCATAAGGCAGTTTCCTTTGTACTCACAGCTTACACACAAAAGAAACTCAGTTGTCGGTGACTTAGGTATTCAACATATCTTGCCAAACAAATTCATTAGCTGTTCCCTCAGCCACCCAAGGTACTGCCCTAAAATGAGCATCCCTATTGTTTCAAAAGAAGGGTGGCTTGCAGACATCCATCAACAAAGCTGTGCCATGTTTGAAATAAAGATGGAGAGAGAAACCACTCGACAGGCACTTGCCTTATACACACAGAGAGGAAAGGAGAAGGTGTCATTTTGCTTTCTCTCCAAACCTGCAAAAAACTCACCAGTCAAATGTAAGCACTATTTATTTATAGACTGTCTAATGTCACATTTGGAACTGTACAACTAAAACAGTTCAAGAGCGCTTGCCAAGGGCTTTATAAGTTGCCAAGCGAGGCCTAAGAGGTTAGGAGAGACGGAGCAAAAACAGTAGATAAATGTTCCAACGTAAATGGAACAGCTATGGGGTGATGGAAAGTATACAACTGCTGAACTACCGTACAGTAAAAGTATATTATGGTTGAACAAAAGAAACCTTGTGCAGAAAGACCATAATAACAGTTTCAAGCCTTATTAAAATAAGATGTGCAAGAGATATAGATGCATTTCCCTTAAGATCACCTTTATTTATCCGATGAATCGCTTCCCATGAAGCATTTTGAAGCAATTCAACAACCAAAACATATATGCCTTAAAGAATTCCTATATCAGGCACCCCCAAACTCGGCCCTCCAGATGTTTTGGGACTACAATTCCCATCATCCCTGACCACTGGTCCTGTTAGTTAGGGATGATGGGAGTTGTAGTCCCAAAACATCTGGAGGGCCAAAGTTTGGAGATGCCTGTCCTATATAATAAGAATTTCACATATAAATCGTAGAATTATAAGGGACCTCGAGGATCATCTAGCCCAGGCATTCCCAAACTTCGGCCCTCCAGATGTTTTGGACTACAATTCCCATCTCCCCCGACCACTGGTCCTGTTAGCTACGGATCATGGGAGTTGTAGGCCAAAACATCTGGAGGGCCGCAGTTAGGGGATGCATGATCTAGCCCAACCCTTTGCAATGCGGAAATCTCAATAAGCGGCCTACCATCCAATTCGAAACCATACTGGACCCTGCTTAGCTATACAAACGTGCTAGTAGCTTCATTGCTGCCCAACTGGGACGACAAATGAATTGCTATAGGCAACGAGAGGAACAGCGAAGACTTCTCATCAATTCATTAGGGTGCTGTTGGCTGTTCTTCAATGAGATAAATATTACCACTTTCGCATCCCATCCTTTTGAATTCAGTGTGGACACCGACAGATCTAGAGCAAGGGTAGTAGCACACTTTTCCCCATTAACTCACCGGACTCCTCGTCCTTCTTATCGAACTTCTTCAGCATCCTGTCGCTTTGTCGCTGCAGGGGCCGCGGAGAAGCTTGAGACCCGAGAGCCTAGGCCAGCAGGCGACCCAGCAGGGCCAAGAGGGAGAGGCAAGGAGCGCGGACCCCGAGAAGGGCTATTACGCTACTAAGGTGGACTGCGCCTCCCTGGGCATCCCTGAAGCTCCGACTTCCTGCAAAGGCGCCACTTCCTGCCAGCATGTCACCGGGACAGCTCAGCACGGCAGGAGCGCGCAGGCGCCCTCGTCGCCTAGTGGGCTGCCGAGGGCTCGACGTGGCTGCCAGGAGTAGGGCGGAGATGGAGGGGCGCGGGGGCGGGGAGATGACCGCGAGGCGTCCTTGATTCTCAAGCCAATAGCTGCGCCGGATTGGGAACCTAGAGAACGTGATAGGATCCTGGCCAATCGCTTTCAAGGAACGCGGATATTTGAGAGGGAGGGAAGCGGAAGCGCCGAGGTGGAGGGGAGAGCTATGCGTGGGCAGTGCGGTAGCAAATCTCGAGCAGGAATGAGGGAACCGGGTCTATTCTAGACCCTTGCGGGCAAGAGAAGGGAGGTTCCACCTCTTATTTTCCCGCCTCAGCCGCCGCCCACATGGCCACCTCGATGAACTTTAAAACCTATGTGGATCAAGCTTGCAAAGCTGCGGAAGAATTCGCAAATATTTACTATGAAACCATGGATAAAAGGAGGCGGGCGTTGACCAAACTCTACCAGGATAAAGCGACCCTCGTTTGGAATGGGAATGCAGTATCTGGGCAAGCAGCGCTTGCAGAATTCTTCGAAAAGCTGCCTTCAAGTGATTTTCAAATTACCACGTTTGATTGCCAGCCCGTTCATGAGCAAGCTACAGAGAACCATAACACGATCTTGATTGTGACATACGGGTTCGTCAAATTTGATGGGAACGAGCAACAGTACTTCAACCAGAGCTTCTTGCTAACAGCACAAACCACAAACAACAGCACAGTGTGGAAGATCGCAAGCGACTGCTTCCGCTTCCAGGACTCTCCTAATTAGTGGGCAACCGCAGTTGGGTATATTTCTTTTCCTCTGGACAAGCTAATTGGCTTTCGGGATGACCATACTCTGGGTGTGGGAAAGTCCCTCCTCTTTGGAAGAACTGCAGTTTGCCAGGAACTATCAATTTCGCAACAGCAAAAATAAAACTTGAAAAGAAGGGTGGTTCTTTTCAGAACATTCGCATTGATGCTGTTTGGAGAGCCACCTGTGTTTAATTCTAATTGTTCCAACACTGCTGTTATCCTATACTATCGTTTGAGTTGGCTTTCATGAATAAGAGTAAAAGTCCTCTACTGCTTATTCTTATTTGTGTTTTCTCTTGGTTTTTTTCCTGACAATGTTTCAGTGCCTTGATTAGCTGCCTAACAAGCAGAAGTCAGTCAAGGAAGTGTTTCCCCATTGTCCCATTCTATGCTGGGAGAAAGCTGCTCCTCTCAAATTTATTTAAGTTGTTTATTAAATTCCTATGTTGCCCTTCATCTGAGGATCATAGGGCAGTTTACAATATAAAAACACAAAAATACATAACATAGTAACAAACAAAAATGCCACCCCCATAAGAATTTGTCTTGTTAAAATGTTAATAGCGGCAAGGAAGGGGACATATCATGCTTGGCTTAGACATGCCTGTATGGGCCTATCCTATCCCAACATACTTTGTAAATAAAACAAACCTTAACAAAGACCCCGTAAGCATTCTCTCAGTGCCTAAGTACCCAGGGTTCTCTCATCCAATATAACAATCCTGTAATTTTGTAATGTTGGCCTTCTATCACTTAGAAAAAACAGGGATCACTTTACCATGTAACAACATGTTAGGAGTTGAAGGTGTATTAGGTGGTGGAAATGTGAAGCATATCAAGGACATATTGTAACCAGCGTAGCTTGTTTCAACCTGGAACTGAATCGGCAGTAGAGAGAAGCTTGCCAAGATACGGTACTAGTCTTAAATGAGCTACTAAGTAGTCCCATGCTTTTGTATAATCATAGTGGAATATTCTATTATGTTCCTTGAACTGAACTTAAAAAAGAATCCCTCAGGTCAGAGGAATTTTAGCTTCTCCCTGCTCACCAGACAAAACAATAGGCTGGCAATGGGACCAAATGAAAATTGCAATCCTTACTAAATATACTTATTCAGTGCAGCTTACTCCTAACAACATATGCTTATAAGTTTACTGTGAAAATGCTAACCTATCCAGCATGAGGACCAGAATCTTGACTATTGTGTAAAGACCCCTCCCCAAATACATTTCAACACTGGTCTCTTCAATTGTGCTATTGAGACCTAGTTGTAGATTCCATTATTTTAATAATAATAGTGATTATATGCTTATCAACACTTCCTGTTGCCTGCTGTGGAATGCTACTTTGTCCTTTTCAAGGAGAAAGCAAGCAAGAAGCTCATTCAAAGTACCTCCTCATACCAATCTCTTACATTTTGCAAACATTCAAAAAGAGTGATGTACCTACTGTCAATCCAGTGGTCCTCAAAGAACATGTTGACGGTGGTGAGCTTCAGCTAGAGTACGCAGGGACGTCTTGTAGCGGCTTGTGCTGTAACCTACACTACACAAGTGGCCTGTGTACTTTGCACCAAACTGCCAGCCGCTGTTATCTCAAAATGTTCACTAAAGAAGCTGGAGTCAGGGTCCAGCAACAAAAGGCGAAGCTTCAGATTTGCTTCCTGCTAGCTTTGCAGCAGGTGCCATCAGTGCACTGCTGAAAACTTCACTGTCAGGTTATATCTGTTTTCAATGTCTTACTGATTTTATCTGTGTTTATTATGGGTTTATGTCTGTTTTACATTGGTTTATGTATTTTAGTCAAATGTCTTTAGATAGGACTTGTGCACTGCTTGGATTTTTATTTTTTGAGATAGCAGTTCATAAAATTTCTAATAATACATTTTAATGAACTACATTTTAAAAGGCATTCTTTCTGGAGAATAATACCCCAAGCAGTGATCCGGACATATCAAACATAGAGACTTATTCCATCTTAGCTACACAATCTATCACCCCTTATCATTTTCTACTTCAGTTTTCAAACAATAGTTAGGCCAGAAGGAAAATGCATACTAAATTGTCACAATATTTCTCAGTCTTATATGAGTGGTACTGTATATACAGTCCAAACTAGGATGGCATCTTAACCAGAAACCTGGGAATTGGGGCTGATTCCAAAGTCAGTCTTTATATCCAATAAACTCTGGAAGCCTGTTTAATATGCAGTGAATAATTTCAACTTCCTTTACATCAGGGGTAAGGATATCTGTTGGACTCGCAATTCCCCACCAGCCCACAACCAACATGGTCAGAGATCTAGGATGATAGGAGTCATAATCCAATACTATCTGGAGGGCTATAGATTCCCCCCTATCCCTACTTTCTTTAGCTATTCTACTGCAAGCATAAATTCTGTTGGAAAGTACAAAACCCAGCACAACAGACAACCTCTGTATGGGTGTGCATGCATGTGGGTGTACATGCACTGTCTCAAAGCCCAGGGTAATGCACATTTCAATCAAAATGTTTGTTTGTTTTTTTAAAAAATAAGCAATAACACCACTGAATACCTTATTTAGCTGAACTCTAGCTGTCCATATCAGTGCAAACTTGGACACTTCACCTTTGGATGCAGTTGTGTTTTTTGTTTTGAAAGACCAATGTCCATAGTGTTCATTACATCAAGGGGGGGTGTGGGAGGCATGGCCTTACAGCTTTTTCTGATGCTCCTTTTAACTATTGTTATAGAAAGTTAACCATGGTGTGAGTAAGATGTCTACCTCTACACACATATGCTTTTCATTTACAGTCATACCTCGGTTTAAGTATGCCTCGGTTTGAGTATTTTCAGTTTAGGTACTCTGCGGACCTGTCTGGAATGGATTAATCCACTTTCCATTACTTTCAATGGAAAAGTTTGCTTCAGGTTAAGTACGCTTCAGGTTAAATACGGACTTCCGGAACCAATTACACCCATACCTCATGTTAAGTACGCTTCAGGTTGAGTACTCCGCGGACCCATCTGGAGCAGATTAATCCACTTTCCATTACTTTCAATGGGAAAGTTTGCTTCAGGTTAAGTACTCTTCAGTTTAAGTACTCCACGGACTGTCTGGAACGGATTAATCCACTTTCCATTACTTTCAATGGGAAAGTTCGCTTCAGGTTAAGTGCGCTTCAGGTTAAGTACAGACTTCCGGAACCAATTGTGTTTGTAAACCGAGGTACCACTGTAATGTGGTTTATTGATAATATTGCAGCAGGGGAGGAAGGCAGGAGAAACTACTTTACAGGGGATAGTGCCTCACTGCATTGCTGTAGTGCTGAGATGAAAGGAATGATGAGACTAAAGGAGTTCTGTCCTCAGGTTAAGAAGCCCTAAGGGCTTCCTCAAAACATCTATTTTCCATGCCAAGCCTCACAGAGCAAGGCCCAGCTGATGCCCTCACTACGACTAGCCATGATGGCTATTTTCTCCCTCCACTGTCGGAGCCAGTAGGCCTCTGAATGTCAGTTGCTGTGAATTGAAAGGGGAGATTGCTATCATGCTCTGGTCCTCCTCTTGGGTATCCCATAGGCCTTTGGTTGGCCAGCGTGAGAATGATATGCTTGTCTAGAAGGGCTTTTGGATTGATCTAGCAGTTCTCTCCTTCCGTTCACTGCAAATGGTAGACGAGAGCATGTGCTGGTGCCCATTTGAGCCGAATCCATTGCTCTGCTCCCAAATTCATGGCTGCATTGACCTTCAAGAGTAGCAGCCCAAACGACAGTTATGGTTTGTTGCTTTCTGCTATCCACAACCATTAGGGGAGGAAAGCAGGGAATCAGGTTGGCCTTTCATAATTGAAACAGTCTTACTGACACGTGGACAGCTAAGAATAAAGTTTAGACAAAAGGGATTGGCTGTATAATGCTGCTGAAGCCACAATGGCCAGTGCCGCTCACAATGCTTGAGCCATTGTGATGTAATGGAGTGTTGAGGCTTGAGTCAGGGGCTCAAACTGCACACTTGGAGACAGTAATGCTTCTGAATACCAGTTGCCAGAAAGCTCTTGTGCACAGGTCCTGTTTGCTGGTTTCCTGCAGGTACTTGGTTGACCACTGTGAGAACAGGATGCTGGACTAGATGGGCCATTGGCCTGATCCAACAGGCTCTTATTATGTTACAGCTTAAGACAACACATGATAACTGCATCAGGACCACCCAAAACATTTTGCTACCTGAGGCAAAGGACATGATGGTGTACCCGCCCTCCCAACTGCACTCCACATGCAGAAACCAACCGGACTGTAAGTTGAATCTTCAGTACTGATGATGGGACAGGGTCCTACAACACAACAGAAGGTAGCAGGCTATTTTAAGGGGCATAGGAAAGGTGGTGTGGCTGATCTTGTGGAAGACCTGAGGAGCAGCATACTGAGGGTCTTGGATAGGATCTTGGAGTTTGGTCAGGTGGTGGGTTTCAAATTAAATAAAAATAAAATGAAGGTCTTGGTGAAAAATGTTACAGAGCAATATAAAAAGGACTTACAACGAACTATGGAATTATCTATAGGAAAAAACGTTAAATACTTAGGTGTATGGCTGACAACTAAGAACATAAATATTTTTAAAGACAAGTATATAACTACTTGGAAAGAAATAAAGAAAAATTTAGAGATTTGGGGAAGGTTGAACTTATCGCTATGGGGAAGCATTTCTGTAATAAAAATGAATGTATTGCCAAGAATGTTATTTTTATTTCAGTTGGTACACCACCCAAATCTTCCATCAATATGCAGAGGGGAAAGTGAATGAGGACCCTTGGGATGGGAACCCAGAGAAGTGGTTCCCTTTCACAGTGTTTCTAAGGAGATTGGATCTTCAGAACCAGCTTCAGGTGGAGGCTGATTTCTTGTGGGATTAGAGGTAGGTGATTTGTCCTGTTGTGGGTTCTAACAAAACAGCTGACAAACACACTTGACTGAATGAGGTAAAACATAAACTTTTATTCATTTACTGCATTTGGATTTTGCACCATACATCATAATTAGAGGCATCTTACAAAAAGAAGAAACAACAGTTATTTTTGCATCTATATTCTGCAGTCAGCATCTTGGGATTAAAATAGTGAATGATGGCAGCAAAGATCATATGTACACCAAGGGGGTGGTGCTCTTTGACCAAAATGCCTTTCTTTCTTTCTTTGCAGACACACTGGACAGAGGACAAAAGGCAAGGTCTATGTTGAGTTCCTCCATACAGTTAATCCAGTGGTCTAGCTAGGTACAGTCAGGATGGAATGGCTGTTTTTTGACAGCTTGAATGACTAAGCAGTGAGATTCATATACCGGGTCTATGAAAGGTCATGTTGGAATATCCTTGTTAGTCTTTTAAGGTGCCATGAGACTCTTTGTTGTTTCTATAAAAGACTAAACTTGGCTACTCTTCTGGAATTTGCAAGGTATTGATATTATAGATCAGGCATAGGCAACCTTGGCTCTCCAGATGTTTTGGAACTACAACTCCCATGATCCCTGACCACTGGCCCTGTTAGCTAGGGATCATGGGAGTTGTAGTTCCAAAACATCTGGAGAGCCAAGGTTGCCTATGCCTGGTATAGATGAAGAGCTATAGTGCAGTAGTAGAGCACATGATTTCTTTGCAGGGTTGAAGCCCTGTCATCTTTTGTTAAAATGGTCAGGTTCCTATGTTCATTCTTTCCCCATGATGGAGACAATGAACACTAGATAGCAGATAGCTGGTTCTTTCTCATGTAATTTTACAATGACAGTGACTTTCCCTTTGTTCAAAGGAACACAGAGCTGGGAATAACCTAAGGCACAGGTAGACAACACAGCGCCCTCCAGAAGTTGTGGACTACAATTTCCATCAGTCCCGGTTAGCATGGCCAACAGTCAAGGTTGATGGAGTTGTAGTTCACATCATCTGAGGTGGGGCATCAGTAACCCTATGGAAGTCCAGTCGAAGCCATCCTGTCCAAAGTCAGCAACATCAAACTACCTACTGTGTCCTAGGTGATGCCATCAGAAACTGTCCCACAGATCCCAGTACTAAATTATTACCTGAGTCACCTGCTGCACTTAACTTGCTGTACTTGTTATGATCTGCTTCTTTGATTTTAGGAGGCCATCTTGACATTTGATTGAATTTGCACACCAGAAATACAAAAGACAAGCAACATCTTTTCATGGACTGGAAAAGGGCTGGGATTATTGTCAGAGTCCCTCGGGATTAAAGAGTCTCTCTCTGGAGTTAGCAAGCGACATTACAATTTGGTGGCATCACACCTGATGTTCTGCAAACTCAAGAGAGCTCAACAGGAAAATGGTAGCCTTAACTATGAAGTACCACTCTAAGAAACCAGTGGGTTTGGCTACCACCTTAACACTTTCATAGGCTCTGGTGAAATCCAACAGGAATTAAGACAACAATTCACCAGTTAAGTGTGCTTAAACCAATTGATTTTGAATGGTGTGCATATGTGGTCAGGTACTGTGTACTTGAGCCAGGGGACTTAGGCATGCCCAAGTAAATTCCACTAAAAAGTAAAGTTACTTCTACAAACACATTTAAGATTGGGGTGTTTTAATAGCCACCCTTCAAAGGCAACAACCCACAACTTGTTTACTCCAGACCAGACCCAGTGGGTTATAAATTGCTGCTTTCCTATATACATGATGACTAAATAATTACTGTAATAGCACCAGATAGTATCCACAAGGACATCAGTGGGAAACACTGTCAGAGGCAGTACACCTCTGAATATCGGTTGCTGGGAATTGCAAGGGGCAAAAGCAGTGTTGTGGCTCAGGTCCTGCTTGCAGGCTTCATACAAGCATCTGGTTGGCCACTGTGAGAACAGGAATGCTGGACTAGATGGGCCATGGGCCTGATCCAGCAGGTCTCTTCTTATGTTCTTCACATGCCATATGTTTGTGTATTTAGCTATTTTGCTGTTTTCTTTAAAGGTATTTAAAAAAAAAACAGCTGCTTTGTCTGAATCTGCACTAATCCTAAGATCACACAGGATGCCAAAGAGTGAGGAGGAAAAGAGAGAAGCAGGACTGAGCAGAGGAGATAGCAAAATTATTTGGCTTAGTTGTTGGGAAGGGTGATAATAACAACAACAAAACAACGACATCAGGGTTGAAATGCACATGATTGCAAAGCTTTTTAAAATGCCCTGTAGTGGTAGCAACATAATAACAGCATAGCACCATTCTCAGCATTTCACTGATTATTTCCATAATGTTATTCAGCAAGTAAAACATAAAAACAAGTGTTTCATACAGAATCCCCTCATACAAAATACATGTGCTCTGATTTGTGTTTGGAGTCTTCCCAAATGCTATTGTTTATTGGAGACTATTGCTTGCTGTTCAGGATTAAGGTGAAACTTCTTCAAATGAATTCATTTTTTAAGAGTGATATTTACACAGGAGGGTGTTTCCCCATAGGTTCTGACAAAAATATGTTTACAACCACAACAGTATTTAAGAAGGCAAAAAAAGTTTCGGGGCAATTTTTTAAAAAAATTATACCTTTTTGTGGGATCTGAATTGGCTGAGTAACTACCTCGGAAAGAGAGAACTGAAAATGTTGGCCTAATGTGCAGCAACACTGAAAAAACATTGCTAAGTATATTTGCAATTTCTTCCCTAATAATTCCTGTCAGTTTCATCATGCTTTTATTTATTTTATTTTATTGAAATGTGTGGCACAGCCACATTTGGAAGACTGCTTACTATTCTGGTTGCCCAATCTCAAAAAGAATAGAATAGCATCAGAAAAGGGATGGGAAAGAATAATCAAAGCGATCAAGGCACTGAACAGCTTCACCTATAAGAAAAGGTTTAGCATTTGACTCTTGTTTAGAAATCAAGCCATTTAAAGGAGAACATGATGAAGGTTTATAAAATCAGTAGTGTTATTTAAAATACGATGAAATACTATGAAGTTCAGAACAATCTGTAGGTTCAGAACGGAAAAAGGAAGCCTATTTTGCCACAATCCAGTTAACATATGGAATTCACTGCCACTGGATGTGAGAAGGGCTGGACAAATTCACAGTGAATCGGTCTATTAATGGCTATTAATCACAATAGCTAAAAGGAACAACCATTGCCATTGCACTGCTGAACAAATAATTTGCCTGGGAACTCAGGTTCCATTTTTCAACTCCCTGTTTTTCATGGAGGTGACATCTCTAGGGGTCTTGGAAAGAGTCGACTTCATCTGCTTTACATATGATTTCTTGTGCAGCTACTTTGCCCAAAGCAGATTTAAAGCCTAGAGCCGAAAAATGAAGAGGTGTACCTACACTGCAGGCATTGGAAGATTCTGAGAGAGAAAGAGGAATAGCTAATTAAGAGATTCTTCCTCCTGGTCAGGTCCTTAAGAAACACTCCATAAGAATCATTTTACCCTATTAGTCCATCCCAAGTGACAAACTCTCCTACCAGATGTGCAGATGTGGCAAATCATAGGTGTATTCATTAAGCCTCATTTGACAAGCTGGAGTAGGTGGGATGGAAGGGGGTCAAGTTTCAAAGAAGAGTTGCAGGAAAAAAACTCTTTGGAGCATTGCTGGAACTGTAGCTTTGGCAATGCATCATGGGACTTTTGAATTCAGATACTCATAGCACTTCTTATTGCAACAGAAAGGGCATTTTGGCTCCCCCCAGGTACAAGGGAGCAAGAGGAAAAGCTCATAAAGGATGCAAACCTGAATTGAGAGACTCAGTTTGGTCTGGCTATATAATACATTCCATGTGTCATCAGTCGGCCAACATCAAATAAGTTAAGAGAGCTCTAATTAAAATATGTCTTTTCTTTTTCTTTTTATATTATATATAAAAGAGGTTATGCATATGTTTTTCATTTGATAAAAATTTCACCTTAATTTAAAAAATAAATCAAGAGCAACCAAAATACTTTTTTAAAAAAGAATAGCACCGTTTCTCTGCTCCAGCTGAAGCAGCCCACACACGCACACATACACATACAAAATACACACACACAAACACGCGCAACTGTGCTGCAGGCAGTAGAAATGGCTGCAAGATGAGTCTCAGACCAAATGTACTCTGTGTGTGTGTAACTCTAAGACCTTTTGCAGGATAAGAATAGTTTGGGAGCCTCAGGAGCCGGAACTCTTCTTTTGGTCAGTTCTCCCAGAATCCAAAACCCACTTCAGAGTTTATACACGTCTGTTCTGATCCAATGTGTTGCCACCTACCAAAACCGGGGGGGGGGGGGAGAGAGAGAGAGAGAACCTAATAATTTTTTGAAAACAATATTTAAAACTGATCCTGCTTTCAACGTGCTGGTTTAGGACAGACTTCCCAAACCTGGGTGGAATCTAAAGGTAAAGGGACCCCTGACCATTAGGTCCAGTCGTGACCGACTCTGGGGTTGCGCGCTCATCTCGCATTATTGGCCGAGGGAGCCGGCGTATAGCTTCCAGGTCATGTGGTCAGCATGACAAAGCCGCTTCTGGCAAACCAGAGCAGCACACGGAAACGCCGTTTACCTCCCCACTGTAGTGGTTCCTATTTATCAACTTGCACTTTGACGTGCTTTCGAACTGCTAGGTTAGCAGGAGCTGGGACCAAGCAACAGGAGCTCACCCCATCACAGGGATTCGAACCGCCGACCTTCTGATCAGCAAGCCCTAGGCTCAGTGGTTTAACCCACAGCACCACCTGGGTCCCTTTTTGGGTGGAATCTAAACACATATAAAAACTGTTCTGAAAACGCTTTTTAAAAAAGCATTTTAAAAAAGACATTGAATTTTCCATAAGGCTTGCCATCTCCATCTTGTGTCACATTGTATATTGTACTTAAAACACGCTTAAAATGTTTTATTTGCAGCTGTATAGCGGAGTCCCTGGTGTCACCCAGATGCTGTTAGGCTACAACTCCCATCACCCTTGATTGCTAGCCATGCTGGCTGAGGCTGATGGGAGCTGTAGTCCAATAGCATCTAGAGCAGATGTCAGCAACGTTTTCCGGCTGTGGACCAGATCATTCCCATGGACCATCGTCTGTGGGCTGGACATGGGCTGGACATGCGCAGAAGCGATTTTTGGCGTCGCGCTGCCCATGTCTGGGGTGCCGGAAATTGCTTCTGCGCATGCCCGGAAGCCGAAAATTGCACTTGCGCAGAAGCGATTTTTGGCGTCTAGGCATGCGCAGACGTGGTTTCTGGCTTCCGGGCATGCGCAGAAGTGATTTCCGGCGCACCGGACATGGGCAGCACAGCGCCGGAAAACGCTTCTGCGCATGTCCGGCCCGTGTCCGGCCCCACTCGGCAAGTCCCTGCGCCACGCCAGTTTAGTGCAGCGTGCAGGGGACTTGCCGAGCGGGTGGCTCTGTGACCGGGCAGCTCGTGGGCTAGATAAATGGCCTCCGTGGGCTGGATCTGGTCCATGGGCCGGAGGTTGCCAACCTCTGGTCTAGAGGGCAGTGTTGAGGAAAGATGCTTTAGGAATTGCTAAAAGATGGAGAAGCGGCTCCCAGGCCCCTCTTTGAACCAATCTTACCTGCAGCAGCCTATGACTTGCACTGAAGCTCACAGTCCTCCTTGGAATGGAAGCGGTTGCTATTCCCCCTGCAACCACTGTAGATGAAGGGCCGGCACTCAGACACTCTTTGGTTATAGTACCACCTTAACGTGTATTTGCTGCAGTCTCCCTCGTCCAGGGGCAAGGAGCATGGCTCAGCTGGAAGAAGAAACAAACCTATACATTAGATTTCCTAGGGCATAAGCATCCGCTCTCAGGTGTTACACTGAGAAGAACCTCAACAGAAAACACTGCACACCTAGCGTGCCTAAGACAGTGCCAGAGGAGGGTGGAAAAGAGCCACACAGGGTTGGTAGTTAACACATCAGCAGGTTATGCTAGGATGTTGTCATTCACGTACTTCAGCCTACAGATTTCCTTCTAACTTCTGTCACCTCACAAGGAGCTAAGTTTACTCATCCACAGTATAGACATAAGCATCTGGGAGGACCAGGGCTTGTACTGGAAACATGCAGCTGTGGACACATGCCATTATTTTTATCTCCAGAAGTTCAGCCAACATGCCCTCCAAGTGCCATCACAACTAGATTTGAGTTCTTCTTCTAAAAGGAGACTGTGGACTGGCCCTGCCAGAAAAGGCCACCTCTACAAAGAATACCAGGCCACCTCAGGATCCAAGCGGAGCAGAGCCATATTCAGCCTGTCGATATTCCCACCATCTTGGTTGGCCCTGATGGTAATGGGGCAGGTGGTGGTGTTGGGGACTGGCATGCAGGCCGCAGGCACCCCACAGCCCCCATGTTCCTTATCTTGGCCTAGATAACCTGCTTTTTACAGGGTGGAGCAAATGGTTCGTTATTCATTCCAAGAGGATGGAAGGAAAGGAGACAACAGCTCCTTTGAGAGAGAAAGGTCACAAGGCAGGTCTGCTGCTTACCTTCCTCAGAGGGAGCTCTCTTTTGCCGTTCGTGCTTGGAAGCTGCCCTGGGGCTCAGTACCTCTGCAAACAGGGAGCAGAGTACTGGTTTAAGAAGTCATGGCCACAGGAGAAGCTTCTAGTGTCTGTATCGAGCTTCTCCCCATCCTCCCTAACACCCCAGGATGGGAAGAAGGAATGGGATGGGCAAAGGCATGAAAGGTGTTTCAGGAGAGCCAGAATTTATTTCTGGCCAAAAACAAAACCCAGAACAAAAGGGGATCACAGTGTAGCACCATCTTATCTACACACAAAATAAAACAAAAAAGGAAAGTGAACTGTAGATGTTATATCATCCAATTCTCACTATTCCCATGCCCCTGCAGATTAAAGATCAAAAGCTAAAAAACCTGGATACAGTCCTATGGATACAGTTTGCACAGTGCAAAAACTTTAAAAAAACCTTGAGACTTGCAAGGAAAAGAAGTATGGAAGTAACAGAATAGGCCTAACTACTGGCTTCCTAAGGAGTCTTTTTTTTATTAATCCACTACACCTCCTTCTGTTAGAAAACTCTGGTCAGTGATATGCCAGCCCAAGAGGCAACTTTAAGATCTACCAACCTTGCAGGGGCTAGTTCAGCTGTGGGGGAATGTTACTTATCAAAATGAATAACGTGTTTGCTGGATGACGAAGGTTCTTTCTATTCTTAATCAGGGCATGGAATCTTCCTTGCTTACTTGTAATCTCTACTTTGTTGCTAACCACAGGTGGGAGGCAGGACTACCAAAGCTCTCCATCTTTCAAAGCCCATTCGTCCCATGGCCAAGGAAAGTGACTTACAGGTATCCACCTTGCTGCTTTTTAATTACAATATTACTGTACTTGCCAAGGCTGCCAACTAGTGGTCATGGAGGAGTATGCAGCGCTGCAGTGGTTTTCTATTCAATATACTGTACCATATTTTTCCATGTATAAGATGCCCCCATTTCTGCTCCTATTTCTGGGGACTCCAAATTAAGAAAACACCCCTCAGCACTACCCATGTATAAGACGAACCCCAATTTTAAACCAATTTTTTTGGTTAAAAAAACCTAGTCTTATACACGGAAAAATACGGTAATATATACTATGAAGCAGGGGATACCCAAAGCTAGTAGTTTCACACAGATTCCCAATCACTTTCATTGAGCTTCAGTAGGAGCCAAGTGCGCCAGCCTGCTGCTACCCCTACCCAAGGGGCAACTGCAGGAGAGGATGTCCCAATTCCATCAAATGTGTTCTGCAGACCAATGGAGCTCACCATCCCTCAGCATAGGGCTCTCTGTCCCATCTGCTCCCAGGCCCTCTTCATAGTCCTCCTCTGTGTAGATGTACTCATATTCAGGGTCATCTACGTTCACTACGTGTCGTGTCTGGCTCCCTACAAAACAGGAATGGCTGCTTCAGAAGGAATCGAAGAATGACGAGGAACGGATGGCAAGGAAGGAAGATCAAATGGGTAGGTCTCATCCTGAGCACGCTTAAGAAAGTAAGAAGAGCCTGCTGGATCAGGCCAATGGTCCATCGAGTCTGGCATCCTGTTCTTACAGTGGCCAACCAGATGACTGTGGGAAACCAGCAAGCAGGATTCGAGCACAAGAGCATTCTCTCCTCCTGTGGTTTCCAGAAACTGGTATTCAGAAGCAGCATTGCTGCCTCCAACTGTAGAAGCAGAGCTCTCGCTCCAGACCAGGGGTTGGCAAGGCTTACCGGCCATGGGCCGGATCACTCCCATGGAGATAGTCTGTGGGACGGACTGGTGCAGTGTGGCGCTGGAAACTGCGTCTACGCAGAAGCGATTTTTTGTGTCTGGGCATGCGCAGAAGCGATTTCCAGTATCTGCGCATGCACAGACGTGATTTCTGGCACCACTCGGCGAGTCCCCGCACTGCACCGGTTTAGTGCAGTGCACAGCCGCATGTTGCCGACCCCTGCTCCAGACAAACCAGGAATTGTATCTAAAGTCTGTCTTGGTTTACCACCCATGGTTTGTCTGGGGGAGACAAACCAAAAGCTCAGGTTTGGATGTAATGCTAAGCCAACCCATGGCAGCCCCAGTAGCATGGTAACCTGCTCATTTGCTTGATCCCAGCATAGTTTGGCTTAGTTTTATGCATGAAATGAAGAATTGTTACATAGCTTGTTGTTTATCTATGCCATATCGGTTAATTGCCCAAAGACAAGCCCCACAGTATAAGGGCATAGCAACTTTATGTATTTTGGGTGATCAAATGGCAACTTTCCAGCAAAGGGTACCTTTGGGCTACTTCTGTATCTGGCATATTCTGTAGCCATCGGTCCTTTCACGGTCTGTCACCATGAGAAGGCTCTGCCAGTACTTCTGTCCTTATTACCACCCTAAATGCAACATTATCAATTGCATCTATGTTTATCTGTTGTAGCAAAACCAACAAAAAGGGCTGTTAGCCTTTAATAAGTTAATTATGGCACAAGCTTTTTGCTGGCTAGACTGCACCTTGTCAGATAAAGAAAGCTGAATCTTCCTCAATTGACAAATGGATAAGCTCCATTTGACGGTGAGGGCTCTGGTCTGCAAAACTATATGCTGCAATGAATGTGTTGAGTCTTCAACATCCCCACAGGATGCTTTGCTATTTTCACTTTATTACGTTTGTTATGCAGAAATGGCCCTGCCCTCAAACGATCCACGCATATCACCAAATCCTGCCTTTGAAACAGCTTGCATTTTCCTGCGGCTGGCATTAAAGGGAAGCGAAAAGGCAAGGAAAGGGGAGGCATGCTAGCAGAGGTGATGCTGTGCACACGAAACAGCAAGAGACAGGACTCACCTTCCTCTTCCTCAGCGTGGGACAACTTAAGCACAGGGACTATTTGAGCATTGACAGATGGGAACGGTTGGGTGGATGGATAGTTGGGAAGGAGACCTGGGAGGGGCAAGGTCACAACACAAACATCAACAAGCACGTAAGAGTCACTGACAAGCTGTACTACCTCCCACCCCAGACATGAAACACAGCCCCCACCCACCCACCCCACAGCCAGAGTTCAAGAGCCACATCCGGTGTTGCCCTCTTCCACAAAAGTCAGCCACTAAACACATCAGACAGGGAAAATCCTGACATAAGGTTTGCATGATGGGCTGACCGTAACAGAGAGAGCAGCCCAGTCCAATGGCATTTCCAATTCAGGCAGGCATTTCCTTCTGTAGTAGCAGAGGACCCTTCTGAAAAGCAGACCAGAGTCTGCACGGCTGAATTGTGTCCCAGTTTTGCATGCTGGAAGTGGGGCTGTGCCCTTGAGCCCTGGCACATTTGGGTGGATCAATGTTTCAGCACTACACAACAACACATGGAAAGCTTCTACTAGCGAAACAGCGGAAAGTATATGCCAGGGAGACGAATAAGAACAGCACTGGCTGCTCCCAGATATGCAGCGTTTATCTGTGGGATATTAGGAGGAGGTGAATTCCATGCACAAACCTAAAGGCAGGTGGGAGCCCTGAGAAGTCCCTCGAGTCCTCCCAGCACCGTGGAAATCCAATTCTGACCACAAGCTCCTGACTGAGGGGTGTTTCCCTGCTTCAGAGCCTCCCACCCCTGATGCTGGCACTTCGGGGGATGCATTTTAAAGGTAAAGGGACCCCTGACCATTAGGTCCAGTTGTGACCGACTCTGGGGTTGCATCACTCATCTCGCATTATTGGCCGAGGGAGCCGGCATACAGCTTCCAGGTCATGTGGCCAGCATGACTAAGCCACTTCTGGCAAACCAGAGCAGTGCACAGAAACGCCGTTTACCTTCCCGCTGTAGCGGTACCTATTTATCTACTTGCACTTTGACGTGCTTTCGAACTGCTAGGTTGGCAGGAGCAGGGACCGAGCAACGGGAGCTCACCCCGCCACAGGGATTCGAACCGCCGACCTTCTGATCAGCAAGCGCTAGGCTCTGTGGTTTAACCCGCAGCGCCACCTGCGTCCCTTTATATGTGTGCTATTGAGACTCCCTGTGCTGTTGAGATCCTCATGGCCTCCCACCACCCCTCCAAAATTCTTCCTCTGCTTATATTCCTCTGCTTCCTCTCCCCCTCTGCTTTCCTCTCCCCGCACACACCATTCTCCCTTGATAACAAAGAAGAAGATAATTCGTGCTAGATTTTCCCAAAGCTTTGCTGCTCATTTCACTATGTTCCCATTCAAGATCAAACTCAGCACTGTAACACTATATAACACTATACAGTAACCCACTTTCGGATGCTGCCATTAAACAGCTTGCTAAAATGGAGGCCACCGGAAAGTTCTGCCCTGTATTGTTTCCCCCCAAAATGAATATGATCGTGCTATGAAACACTCACATTACAGGTCACTAATACTTTGATATTTGCAAAATATAGCTGGAAAAGAGTTTTAGTGCTAATTAATAAATCGATTAAAAACACGAATGGGGTGATAAAAACAGTGCCCATTACAAAGGATGTAGTGAGCTGATGAAGCCTGCTGCATACCTGGAAGCACAAACCATATTCATTTATCCATGAAATGCAGGATGCTGCTCTTTACCGCTGACTGGCCGGAGCAGTTGGCATGGTGGGATGGTGTTGAGGAGCCGCCCTCCTGAGAGCAGCATTACTGCTGCTTCCCTGGAAGGTGCTGGGGCGGGGCTAGGCAGCAGCGAGGTCAGCGCAGAGCCAATCAGATGCTCCCGGCGATACACCCACACACCCCAAACTTGCTGCCGTTCTGCCCAAGGGCGTACCCACCACGGGGCAAGTTAGGGCAGCTGCCCTACTCTAGAAGCCAGCTGCCCGCCCCCCCCCCCAAGCTAAAAAGAAAGAAATCTCAATGCAAAAAGTGGGGTGCGCGGCCCCAGCCAGAAAGAAACAGACCAGCCCTCCCCCCTTTCCCCTTTCCATAACCCATCGCACTTTCTCCTCTCCCCCTCCCACTATCGAGCTGCAAAAGCGGTGGGGTGTAAACGTAAGAGACGGAGGGAAACAGCGCACCCGGGGGATGGGGCGAGCTGCCCAGAGGGGCGACCAGTGCCGTGGGCAGGGGGGCAGGAGGGGGCAATTGCCCCCCCCCCAGAAGCAAAAGGCTAAGGGGCGCAGCGTGGCAGCCCCAGGCTCCGGCTCCCAGCGCAAAGCTCCAGAGGCGCGAGGGGAGCGTAAGCGGAGGAGCGCTAAGCGGGAGCGGGGAGTGTAAGTGGAGGAGGCAGCCACAGGCTCGCGTTCCCCGCGCACCTCTGGAGCTTCGCGCCGGGAACGGGAGCTTGGGGCCGCCTCCTCGGAAGACCTGGGAGGTGCGGAGGAGGCAGCCCCAGGCTTGCGTTCCCCGCGCGCCTCTGGAGCTTCGCGCCGGGAACAAGAGCCTGGGGCTGCCTCCTCAGAAGAGCTGGGAGGACGCAGGCCACGTAGCCCCACCCATATTCCCACTGTGGCCCCTCCCCTCCCGCCCCTTGCCCCCGCCCCTTGCCCCCCCCTAATTTTGATCCTGGGTACGCCCCTGGTTCTGCCCCACCCCATTCTGGCACAAGGCAGCAATGCAGTTGTGGAGAGGGCAGGTCCTTGGCACAGCCCCACCATGCCAGCCGCTCCTGCTGGCTGGGATTGTGATTACGGCAAAGAGGAAGCTGATCCAACAGAGACAAATATACTCACGTCGCTCAGGAGGGGAGAACTGGCCTCCACAAGCTGAAACGAGAAATAGGCGTTTCTTTCAGTTTGGCGAAGAATTGTTCATCTGCAGTGCCCTTTAAATGTTTTGGTTTTAGATTTTGAAAAATGATTTAAAAAGATTTTTGGGTGTTCAACATTCTGGACTCCCCTGATCAGCACCTGAGGGCCCCAGTCCTGCTACTTACAACCTGATCTTGGGCGGGGCCTGACGGGCTCCATAAAGGACTGCTGCTGCTGCTGCCACCGGGCAGAGAGAGCTTCGTTTTTGTTTTAAAAAATTGCGGTTATTTTTTTACCTATGTCATTTTAAACTGTGATATTAATGCTGTATTCTTAGTTATAGATTTTGATTTATGTGGAAATTGTTTTCCGTTTGGTTGTGTATTTTTTAATGTGGTTTATTTATTGTTTATGACTTCTGTAATTATGTAAATCTTGTCATGTTGTAAGTTGCCTTGAGCGTTGTTTTAATCTGTGGAAAGGCAGCATACAAATAAAATGATGATGGTGCTGATTTCGGCCAGGCACCCAGTTTTGGGTCTCAGCTGTCAGGCATTGGAGGCCAAACTACATGCTATGTGGAAGATTTGAAACCAACCCAAATATAGCCATGGGGTGAGGGGCTGTCAGTTTCTCTGGCGCAGCAGCAAGGGGGAGGAAGCGGCATTTAACCCTTTTATTCCCCTGCAAAAACAAAAAAAATCCTGGAGGTGGATTTTGATTGAGACAACAGCACTTGAGGGCCTGGAAATGATGCCTTATGAGGAACGGCTTAGGAAGCTGGGTATGTTTAGCCTGGAGAAGAGAAGGTTAAGGGGTGATATGATAGCCATGTTCAAATATATAAAAGGATGTCATATAGAGGAGGGAGAAAGGTTGTTTTCTGCTGCTCCAGAGAAGCGGACACGGAGCAATGGATTCAAACTACAAGAAAGAAGATTCCACCTAAACATTAGGAAGAACTTTCTGACCAGGGCCGTCTCAAGCCGGTCGGGCGCCCTGGCGCCGTGGTGCGGAGATCGCTCTGGCAACCCCCGCCCTAGTGGGCGGGTGCAGCGCGCAGCACAGCTTTGCCGCGCAGCACCCTCCTGCCGGGCCTACCCCTAGACTACCCCTAGAGCCGGGCCTGTTCCTGACAGTAAGAGCTGTTCAGCAGTGGAATTTGCTGCCAAGGAGTGTGGTAGAGTCTCCTTCTTTGGAGTTCTTTAAGCAGAGGCTTGACAGCCATACGTCAAGAATGCTTTGATGGTGTTTCCTGCTTGGCAGGGGGTTGGACTGGATGGCCCTTGTGGTCTCTTCCAACTCTATGATTCTATGAGGGAAGTTTTGAACACCCCACAACACTCATGCCTGCTGCATTTCCCACATACCCACAACTGCAGTTGATTTAAAAAAGAAGGCACTAGCTGATAATCCAGTCCCAGATCTTTTGCACAACAAGTGTAGTTTGGCTCAGACAGAACACACCCCAAAGGGACAGCCTAAGAAATACACACCATGGAACAAGTATGTTTCATGCCCAGTTAGGGTACTTGTGAAACTAGGAGGAGAAGGACACTCAGAAAGAAACAATAAGGTGGAAGAGTCAAGGGAGCAAACAGTAGGATGGAGGTGCAGGAGGTCAAGGCCTTACCACAGTGCTGACTCATCTCCTGCCTGACAAACAGACGGATCTCTTCTTCCTGCAGAGGAGACAGTGCATAGCATGATGAGTTCTATTACCCCTGCATGGATCTCCCATGGCTGGTGCAGCAATGTGAGATATACACAGGGAATGTTAAGAGCGCAAACTTCTGTCGCCTAACGACATTCCAGCACAAGAGCAGAGTCAAAATGGAAGAAGCAGCAGGGAGCAAGTTTAAAGGAAACCAGGGCCAAGAGTTTGACTGAATTTGACTTCCTGCTAAAGGAAGAAACTCGGCTGCATTGACCACCATTGGCCACTATAGGGCTAGCAATATTGAAATGGCCATCCTATCTCAGAGTTTTTATTCAAAGAATAAACTTAGGTCTCTCTCCTCACCGTCATTCCAGGATCTCCCTTCTCTCCCCGGAGGCCATCAAGCCCTGGATTTCCCTGTCAACAAAAAACAAAGGATTTCAGCAAGTTGATGACAGAAGACAATACATTAACATGCTAAGAAACTTACTCAATTTCTGGAAGATCTGCAATATAAGCTAGAGAAGGTGCTCGGTGTCAGAAGCAGGAAGCCTCTGAATATGAATTGCTGGGAATGAAGAGCAGGAGGTGACTGTTACAGTGCTCATGTCCTGCCGGTTGGCCATTGTGAGAAGATGACGTAAGCCTTTGGCCCTAACCTAGCCCAGGTGAGCTGCACATCATTCAGAACCTATGGTCCTAATCAGCCATTTTCTGCCACCTGCTCTACACCTGCTAACAGCAGCACTGCTTTCAAAAGCAAGGGGCTCTGCAAGCTGACTGCCAACCCCAGCAAGTGCTGTGCCTTTTACCTGCAAAGTCTGATTTCAAACGGTGCAGGCAAAGGAAAACATGTCACGGGACACCTTCGTGATGTCAGGTGACCATTGGCAGGGTGCCCCTCCCCGCCAATCTGGCATATAAGGGTGTGGGAGATGAAGATCCCGTCAGCTAGATAGTTCCAGATCTGTACTACTGTACTAAGAATACAGCCTAGAGAGCAAGGGTATCCAAGGATCCTATGGCTGAAAATCACAAAGATGATGCATCTGGCTTATAGGCAGAGATTCCCTCGCTCCCTTCCCTTTCCTCCCTGCTGTGCCTAATATTTTTTTCTTTCCTGTCTCATCCTTGCAGCTACGGCAAACTCCTTCCATCTATGGTTCTCAACTCCTCTACAGAATTTGCTCCTTTGCCTGACCCTGTCCAGTCTTGGCCTGCTCAGTGTGTGGCCCCTTCCCCAGCCTTCCTCACGATCCCTGGGAAATTTCTACACTGGGGCTCCATCAGTTGGGCATTGTTGCTGCCATTGTCGGGAGCCTTTCAGTTCCATTTTATTGGCTTGGAGATACTAGTGTGAAATAGTTCTTTATGTGTTCTTCCATCTATTAAAGCACTTACAAGTTGCCACCCCAAATTAAAACTGAGGTTTCATGAAGACACGTAGCAAATATATATATAAAGGTGCAGCATTGTGAGAGGCTGAAATGAGCTTCCTGTCAAATTGAGTTTTCTCACTTTGCCAGAAGACTTGATGTATGATGAGGTTTCTGTTCTAGGGTTGTGGCTTAACAGATTTTGGTGGCAGATTTTAAAGCCCAGTCAGATGAAATCTCCAGTGAAATTTGGAGTGAGTGTGTGTGTATTTTGTGCAGAAAGGACTTACCAGTTCCACAATCCTACAGGCCCCTGAACAACCTAGCGCAATAGCTTAAACTCTCTGCAGAGTGGCCTGTGCACCTTGGGTAAATCTGAATAATACCAAACCAGAACTGATGGAATTCCTTCACCCTTACTTTGTTGTTGTTTAGTCGCTTAGTCGTGTCCAACACTTCATGACCCCATGGACCATAGCACGCCAGGCACTCCTGTCTTCCACTGCCTCCCGCAGTTTGGCCAAACTCATGTTCGTAGCTTTGAGAACACTGTCCTTACTTTATTTCAAAGTAAATGAAGCATCCTAGCCTTCTTCAAAGGGACTTACAGACATATTTACAAACCTGCTCCCCTCTTTCTCCTGACAGACCTGGGACTCCACGGGCTCCTACAACAGACTCTCCTGGTGGCCCTCTTTCACCCTAAAATGGGGAAAACAAACACACCAAGACAATTGCTTTATTTTGCTTCTTCTTTTTTTAGCACTTCTTGCATTGCCTCTCCAGCTCAGAAGTTATGTGGCCCTTTAAAAAGAAGAAGAGACAGCAGGTTTGGAGGGGACACGGGGCCTCCAGATCATCACTATTTTGTGGGAGGGATTAAAGCGCAAAACTGGAGATTTAAATTTGCACAAATGAAGCGGATCAAAGCCCTAGCCTAGCGCAACAAATCAACTCTTCTTCTTTTTTTAAGCACAGACATTTGGCTTTCAGGAAAGTGGTGTGGAAATTATGGGCACTTACCTTCTGCCCTTGAATCCCTTCTGGGCCTTTTGGGCCAATGCTGCCAGGGGGTCCAGGGGGCCCTGGGGGTCCATCACTGCCCCTAGGTCCTGGAGAGCCAATAATTCCTGCAGCACCCTATGAAATAAGGAACAGAGGATAAGAATAGGAACAGTCCTGACATGGTATCCCTAACCTGCAAACAAAACTGACTGCCCCTTCCTTCTGCATAAGGCCAATATTATGCAATGCTGACATGGACTAAAATAGTTCAAATGGTAAGAAGATTTTCTCCCTGCCTTCAAAAAAAATGCACTTCACCGATAGGAGGATTCCAGTGTTATCACAGCTGCTTACAGCCCTTAACAACAGTGTTCTTGCTATCAGATGGGAAGCATTTATTAGGTGCCTGCTACACATTGTAGTATACTGGCCCACAGTTCATTTTCATTTGATGCTAATTATGGAGCAATTCTTTTTGCCTTCGTCATGCGCTTGAATGAAATACGTCTACCATAGTTATATGTAGACAATGTGATTCCCGTTTCACACGCCACACTTTTTACTCAAAGGGCCTTGCAATTTTTGACAGAAGCAGCTTTGCTTAGCAATTAATGAGGTTTCACAAGCGTCATCCTCAAAGTTGCCCAGCAGACGCACAGAAGATGAAGCGCATGTCCGAGGGCATCGCATTGTGTGCCACAGCACTGAAAAAGGGACATGCAGGCAAAAGAATATGTAAATGATTGGTTGCACTATCACCAAATTAATGAAATGTTTAAAGAAGATTTAAAAGAAAATGGATTTGGTTACAATAAATCAAAATTTGAAATTGAAATATTAAATAATAATGGTAAAATATTGTCTAAAATGTACGAATTGCTGTTGGAATGGCATTTGAAAGATGAAGAGGTAAAGTCGGTCTTAATACATTGGGCCAAAGACTTTGGGTATAATATACAGTTAAAAGATTGGGAGAAATTGTGGAAAGAAGGAATAAAATTTACAGCATGTAATGCTTTGAAAGAAAATGTGATGAAAATGATGTATAGATGGTATATCACACCAGTAAAATTAGCTAAAATGTATAAAACAAATAATAAATGTTGGAAATGTAAGGAGAAAGGAGGAACTTTTTATCACTTGTGGTGGGAATGTAAGAAAGTGCAAAGCTTCTGGGAAATGATATATAATGAGATGAAAAAGATATTGAAATATATATTTATAAAAAAAACCAGAAGCATTTTTACTTGGTATTATTGGTGAGAACATTAGTAGAAAGGACAATAAATTATTTTTGTATGCGACAATTGCAGCAAGAGTATTATTGGCCCAGAAATGGAAGCAAGAAGAATTACCGACGAAAGAGGAGTGGCAGATGAAATTAATGGACTATGCAGAATTGGATGACAGAGAGAAATCGAAACCGGCGGGATCGGAGGTTCTTAGAAGATTGGAGTAAATATGTGAACTATTTGAAAATCAATTGTAATCAACAGACTACACTAGTAGGATTGCAAGAAGTTTCGTAAGGAGAACTATATGAAATATTGCAGGGAAGATGAATGAAAAGGATTATTAGTTATGGACTATTAAAAGTAATAGTGAAAATAATGAAATGCAAGATTAAGTGATGAAGATTGGAAATCATTAGACGTAGTTGATGGAAGTCTAGCCAAAATATTGTATAATATTAAAAGAGATGTTTTGTTGGGTTTGGAAAATTTATGCACAAATTAATAAAACTATATAAAAAAAGAAAAGAAAAAAGAAAAGGGACATGCAGGGATGCTCTCAAATTCTTCAGCAGTCTGAGACTACCTTTGATCCTGATGAAACCAGAAACCTCACCACTTTCCAGTAAAAGAACAACATACCCTGTCCCCCTTTTCTCCTTGGTCTCCTTTGGATCCCTGTTGGCCATCAAACCCTCTGTCACCCTAATAACAAAAAACAACATATTGATCAAGTATATAACTGAAGCAGACTTTTTAGATGTGTCTGTAAGAGTAAAGCATTTCATAAAGAACCCCCCACCCACACTTACACAAAAGAAAAACCAGACCCAAGAACCACCCATCCTCGGTACTTCCATCTTGTTGGGATGCAGCTTCATATTGCTGGCCATCTTCCAGCCCAATTACTGAGTCCACATCAATGTTCTCTAGTCCATACCTTGGGTCCAATGAGGCCTTCTTTCCCGGGGATTCCTGGGGTTCCAGGCAGGCCCACCTCTCCCTAGGAAAAGAAAGCACAAGGTAGGCTGACCTCTCCAAACACATGTCTTGCCACACACTGCTTCATTGGCATGCGCTGGGAACACTTACAGGGTCACCCTTCCTTCCGGCAAGTCCCATTCGGCCTGGCAGGCCCGGCTCTCCCTGGAAGAGACAGAGGGCCCAATAGTGAGAAAGGACACAAGGGAAGGAAATGCTGGGCGCTAGCTTGGCAGTGAGCTCACACACTCTTCATAGGAAGAGCGGTTGCTCTCTTGGACAGAGGTGGGCAACAAGAAGAAGAAGAGTTTGGATTTGATATCCCGCTTTATCACTACCTGAAGGAGTCTCAAAGTGGATAACATTCTCCTTTCCCTTCCTCCCCCACAACAAACACTCTGTGAGGTGAGTGGGGCTCAGAGACTTCAAAGAAGTGTAACTAGCCCAAGGTCACCCAGCAGCTGCATGTGGAGGAGCGGAGACACGAACCCGGTTCCCCAGATTACGAGTATACCGCTCTTTAACCACTACACCACACTGAAGTGATGGGCAGGCACAGTGGTGAGCAGGGACATAAGCACAATCTCTCTCTCTCTCTCTCTCTCTCTCTCTCTCACACACACACACACACACACACACACCCCTCTCCTGCTGCTGCGCTGTCACACATCTCTCACACACAGCCGCATATGACACACATACCTTAGTGATCCTGATGCAGCAGTGGTTGCTATCCCTGTGCTGCTGATAGCAGGGCTGGGACAGCAATCTTTTTAATGCTGGGATCGCTGAGGAACAGGAACAGCAACCCCCCCGCCCCCCACATTGCTCAGCTGATTGGAGTTTCTGTGCAGTTACACATACAGATTCTGTGCCTGCCCAAAGCAATGTTTTGAAAACTTCTAGTGCTTTAGAGAGGGGATGGAATCCCCTTGCACTAGCGCTAATCCTGACACTGGCATTTTTTAAAATTTAAGTACCACCCAATGTGTCATAATGCAAAAAAAGGGGGGGGGGAACTAAGAGAAACTTTGGCACTTACTTTCTCTCCCTTATCTCCATCCTGGCCACAGGCTCCTTTCATCCCTCGGTCCCCCTACAACAGGTAGAAGAGAAATAGCACACCACAGATGAGTCTTAAACCATTTTTATGGACCTGTTCAGCGTACACAGCTCATTGCCATTCTTTACAAAAAATTATTAGGATTTCAGAATACATTTCCTGCCCCCTGCCCAGACAAAACAACAGCAAGCCCATTGATGACAATAGCATGATAACCATCTGGTGAAATGGACCAGGCTGAATAATACAGAATTTCCCAAGGCCACCCAATAAGCTGCCTGATTGAGGAATGATTTGAACATGGATCTCCCACATCCAATCCAAGGTTTTTACCCAGCAAGGGATGTATTCTGCCAGTATAATTCAAGGATCTTCACACCCATTTCTGATGAGCTACAGAGGCAGCTTTTACATGCAATCATTGATTACAAGATGAAGAAACCTTTTCTTGATAATGCAAGCAGTCTCGGGCTATAAGAAGCAACAACACACCCCACAACCACCACAAAATCTGAACTTCCCCTTTGATAGTTCCCAAGTATATTAAAATAGATTTGGCAGAGAGGTTCAGCTCCACTCTGTTTTGTGACATAGTACTTCCTTGTCTGGAAAGCATCTCTGGGGATCACAGGGAGAAACACAAAAGAAAGCAAATCACGGATTGCCACACCTTTGGACCTCGCATCCCAAAAGGACCCATTTCTCCTTTCTCCCCTCTGGTGCCTGGGATGCCATCCTTCCCGGGTTGGCCCTGGAGGGATAAAGAGGAAGGCAAGTCACTGTGAGTCTCAGGCTGCGATCTGCGTAAGACAGAGCAGAGAGAGCAGCAAATGACAAGTCCTCACCGGCTCTCCTGGTTCTCCCGATGCACCAACTTCTCCCTGTGCAAATACACAATATGGAAATGCTTAATACAAAGGTGAGAAGTCAAGTGGGCAGGTATGCTAAAGAAGAAACCAGCACACAGATATGCATACAACAAAGATCAAAGGCTGGGAGTTGGCCATTTCAGCTTCAAAATCTAAATTAAAACTTTTGCTGGCCTCAATGAGAGTCTCTAAAAACAAAGAAGACTACAAAAGGGCATCATTCTGCTGACATCTTTGAACTTTCTAATATGCACAAGCCATTCCAGAATGGCAGCCTTCTTGCTAGCAGAAGTTTCAAAGCACCTGCAATGACACTTGAAAAGAAGACGAGATCACATTGATATCCTAGCTGCTGTCAACCAACCATATTACCAATACTTTAGATTGCAACCTTTGAGTACGGCCATCCTATATTTTTAGATGTGAAACCTGCAGGATCATCTGTGCAGTAGTCTTTAAGAAAGCAGGTGTCTCCTAAAACTACCCTAAATGAAAAAGCGTTCTTCACACCTGACATCCCCACCAGCTCAACGGTGTCATTCCTGAAGTCATATAGGACAACAGTAATCAGTGAACTATGAGATAACCTCTTACCTTCTGCCCACCAGGACCACGTGCTCCTGGGAATCCTGCTGACCCCTTCTCTCCCTGCTCACCTCTCGCTCCCTAAAGGTTATAAAGGGGAACGTTAATGAAAAATATGGGCAACAGAAAAAAGAAGTTGGTTGTCCCATCCTGGTGCTGAAGGGAAAAAAATCACTTCCCAAAATTACTATAGGCCAAAGCCAGAGTTTAGGAGTCATCAGGGCCGGTGCTAGGTTTTTTTGCGCCCTAGGCGAGATCACCTTCTGGCACACCCCCTCCATTAAAAAAGAAAAAATTAAAAAAAAAAAGAAAAAACAAAAAGTAGAAAATAGAAAAAATAAAAATAAAAAGTAGAAAATAAAAAATAGAAAAAGTAGAAAATAGAAAAAATAAAAACAAAAAGTAGAAAATAGAAAAATAAAAAGTAGAAAAAATAAAAAGTAGAAAAAAATAAAAAGTAGAAAAAATAAAAAGTAGAAAAAAAAGTAGAAAAAAATAAAAATAAAATAAAAACAGCTGAGAGGTGGGGGGAGGTGGTCCCAGGCTCCCGCGCGCCTCCGGAGCCTCGCACGGGGAGCGCGAGCCTGGGGCCGCCTCCACTGCGCCTGTCAGCTGTAGAGCGGCTTAAGTCTGCTCTCCGGAGGCATGTGCGTGCCTCTGGAGAGCGGCCTGAAGCCGCTCAGCACCAGGGGGCGGTGGGCAGACTGGCCAGCGCCCCCTCCATTCTGGCGCCCTAGGCAGCTGCCTAGGTCGCCTGAATGGATGCACCGGCTCTGGGAGTCATGTGTTCAACTTCTTCCTAGCCGAGATCAGACAAACTTCCTCCCTTTTGGAACTTGGAGAAGACATTTTTATTTCAGCAAGCACTTTAAGCTTTATGAAGTAATGGTTAATTTTAAGTGATTGTACCGTTATTATATCTTTTGGTAACCTTATTGTACACCAGTTAGAATACAGAATTTGAACCTACTTCTTTCAGCCTGCCTTGCTGATGTCCTAGTAATGTTTTGCAGCCCCCCCCCAAAAAAAACCTACCACTCGTTCTGAGCTGGCAACTTTATGATATGTGTAAAATATGGCCCCATATCTGCTCATTGCCTTCAGACACAGGTACACAACCCCAACCCAATGCAAGTCATTTATGCAGGTCCCCAGGGATTTGCTCTGGTACCTTCTCTCCAGAGATGCCTTGGTCTCCTTTGTCACCTTTGTCACCTTCCATCCCTTTTAGGCCACGGTCTCCCTAGAAAAGGATGGGAAAGAGGGATTATCAGTAAATAACCAGCAGTGCAGTCGGAAGAGTACAAATGGTATATGATATGATATTGCGTGAAACATCAACAGGTACAAGGAAAGAAAACTAGTTGAAAGGACTAGGGATGCAGACTTCAGTGCCACATGTTTCCCCCCACCTGCCACATGGTAGACAATTTTTTTTAATAGCGCCAAGACACTTACCGGCTCCCCTTTGTTCCCTCGAGCACCTGGTGGGCCCTCCACAATGGCAGTGTCACCCTGCAATTGAGAGAAAGCAATTGCCAATCAGATCATACAGCTGCATCCCCCACTCCTGTTGGCCATAGTTACAGGTAGGTAGCCGTGTTGGTCTGATACCTGAAGAAGTGTGCATGCACATGAAAGCTCATACCAATGACAAACTTAGTTGGTCTCTAAGGTGCTACTGGTAGGATTTTTTATAATTTTGTTCCTGTTGGTCATGTGAGCAACAATCACTTTCTCCTGGGCAAATTCAAATTTTCAGTCCACACAGGATCAACAGAAGCCTTTTGTTACAACATGGCAAAATCCAAGGCACAAGCCCAGGAGAGAGCACCAGCTTACCTCACAGCTACAGAATGATTAGAGCAATTGCAAGGTCAGGGGAAAACTTGCAGTTTAGGGGTAACACCACATACCGCTAACTATACCATTATTGGAAGCTGCCTTATTGTGTGTCAGAACATCACTGTATCCAATTCAGTATGGTCTATAATGACAGGCAGTGGGTCTCTTTTAGGCAGGAGTTTCTTTCTCAGGCCTACCTGGTGATGCTGGGGCTTGTACCGGTTACCTTTTGCATGCAAAGGATGTGCTCTACCTCTCAGCTACAGCCTTCCCCGTACAGACACCACCTGACTATAAGCAGAGCTACTGCAGGTATGTGGGTGGAAGCTCGTCAGTGAATGCCCTGATATCGTATTTCCCAAGGCCAGTCTAATGTGCATCAGGTGGAAACATGGTGTTTGCAGAAGTAGCTCTGCGAGCAGGGATGTGTTTTTTCCTTCCTTGCTTTGAAGGGTTTGGGCTTGGAATCCCACAAGGTTGTGTTCAATCATCACAATCCTGCCATGGATGGAGCCCTCACCTTGTCTCCCTTCAGCCCCATGAGCCCAACATCTCCCTAGGAGAGAAGAAAGTAAAGGTGAAAATAATTCTGTTGAATTCATTGTTCTCAAGATTCCAGTCTCACTCAGGATATTTTCTACTCCTCAGACTAGGCCAACTGCAAACATATTTGTGGAATTGTCAATATAATTTCAAATATTTATAATGAAGGGAGCAAGACTTTGCGCTGGCCCTCAGGCAATGGCTTTTCCGCCTGCCTTGCCCCACCTTCCAGCCCTAGGAACCTTCTGAACGATGTTGCCACCACGGACATTATGTGTAGGTGTCTTTTGATAAACTGACTGGAAGATTATGAGTCCTGGGGGTGGGGAGTGCTTAGTTTGTTTTTGGTTGCTAGTTTGTTCATGTTGTTAATATTGTTTTGAGGATTATGAGTGCTGAAGCGCCTTGCGAATTTTATAGTACAACTTTTGCTGTGGGTGTGTTGTTCAGCTTATTGTTTTAGTTATTTTGTTAATAGCGTTTTATAGAATGCGGTTGCTTTCGTGACGGTTTGTAAATGTTTTACTGATAATTTGTAAATTATACTATATGATTCATGTTGTACTTGTGATGTTCTCTTATTGTTATTTATTGTTTATGAGCCACTTCGTGATTTGTGTGAGTGAAAAGCAAAATAGAAATATAATAAATAAAAATTTACAGAATAAGCTAAAAAAAAGCCAGCCGTTTTCATTGACTCAAGTCACTTAGAGGTTGACTCTCAGTCTCTGCAATCTACGTTTCCCTTTGCTCATAAGCCCAAGAGTGGTTACACCAGTGGGTAACGCTAGGAGACAAATAATCTGATTTAGCCTTCCTTCAGTGGTCCCGATCCAGAGTTTTATCCCTACAAATATTGCTATTTGAGTGATCAGCAGGAAGGAAGGGCACAAAGGGAGCCTTTACCTCATTCATTTCCCTCTTACAATTCCCCACCCCAGCCCACAAAAAAGGCTTTACTTACTTTGTCACCTCTCTCCCCTCTGTTTCCTGGAGGCCCCTAAAGACAAAACAGAAGGGAGGTCATTTCAGAATGGCAACCAATGCTTATGCTCAGGTTTGAGGAAGCAGAGAAAGAATGAAGGGGAGTCAAGATATTTACTGCAGGCCCGCGATCTCCTTCCATCCCTGGGCGCCCATCTTCACCCTGAGAAAAAAAGAAGAGGAGAAGGGCATTGAAGCAGATGAAAGGAAAGAGCACAGGATGGGGAAGAGGTTGCGGTTGTAGCTGTAGACTGAACCCAATGCAAGAACCTATCACAACACTCAGCAAGCAGATGAATCCTGAAGATGCCACATCAAAGTTAAGCTAAGGCAGGGGCAGCCAACATGACACCCTCCAAAGGTTGTTGGAAACCAACTCCTAGCAGACCCAGCCAACATGGCCAGTGTTCAGGGATGATGGGACTCGTAGTCAAGCAACATGTGGAGGTTGCCAAACTGGCAACCCCTGAGCTAAGGAGATCTTCAGAAAATTTTGAAGTACGGGTTCTGCTTGGGTTTCTAAAGGTTTATTCCACAGAAAGACAAAATGGTGTCAGTCATTTTCCTTGCCTGATGGCCATATCTGTTCCTCCTCCTCATGGAAACCAGAAACTAAAAGGTTGCTACAGACTTTTCCTTCAAACAGTGCAAAATCCCACATAGCCAACTGCTCTGTCTCTATTTGCTGCTTGTCTGATACAGTTAGACTGCAACACCTATATACTGAGGTGAGCTGATTCCACCCCACAAGTTTTGGTCTAAGTCTGAGAAGCAGAATCAAGATACATACCCGGGGTCCTGGATCTCCTCGCTCGCCTCTAGCACCTGGCTGCCCAATACCTGTGGCCCCCTAAAAAAAAAAATCTTTTTTTAAAATGAGGAAAATGAAAATCCATCCATCATCCTGTTGCTATGTGCAATATTTTCTCAATGAATTTAAGGAGCCAGCAACTCAGCAAAGCTTTGCATCTATTTAAAGATCCTCAAACTTTGTCAGAATATTTCCAAGGAAAAAATAGGCTTGATATAACTTAAGTAATAAGGTATTAAAAGTTTTGTTTTTTAAAAAAATCTGAATAATGCAAAAAACTAAGTCTCATTAGTGCAGCAGTTCATTGGTTCTTCTTTTTTTGGTTTATATAGTGTGATATTGGGCAGAAACAAACTTCCTGCAAGATCTAAAACTGACACTATCTGATCTGAGACTAGAGGTGCTAAAACCTGCCTTTCTTACACTAGAAACTGATATTATTATTTTTTAGATTTCTTAACCAGTTGCCAGATTCTACCAAATTCTATGCACCAAGATTCATAAGGACCAGCAGCCCTGAGCAACAGCACACTGTACAAATTAAGTAGGTGAGGCCATGTGTGGATCGCCATCTTTTTCAGAGCTTCTGGAGGCTAGTGGGCAAAATCAGGGCTTACCTTGTCACCTTTCCCTCCTTGAATGCCTTGTGTACCCTATGATAAAAAAAAGTGATGGGGAAAGGGGGGGGGAGAAAACAATCAAACAGGTTAATATTGTAGCACCCACACAGGAATACACACAAGGAACACAGTGGCACATGGGATAGGATCCAGCTAGAATGCATCTATCTATCTATCTATCTATCTATCTATCTATCTATCTATGCAATCCTCACCATACACCCACATTCCAAATGCTATACATACCGCTGGTCCTTGTGGTCCAGGTGGACCTGGAGGTCCTGCAGTGCCCTCCCTTCCAGGAAAGCCAGCCTGACCCTGGAAAGGAAAACAGCTGTCACTGCAAAAGCTTTTATTCAGCTGGGCTAGAAACGATTCATCCTTTTCAGTGAACCCAAATCCAGAACCACATGATGTCCCTCTTTGTCTAGATCCAGGCTGGGTTGCTCAAAGGCTACAAGCAAGTCCAAATAAACTAGGGCAATGTTCATTGCTATGGACAACTTCAGAATCACATGCCAATGCTGGGGCACCTGATCAAAGCGCCCGACCAAAGAATAATGTTCAGTCGTGGAACAGCCACACACCTGAATCTCCATTAATTTATATTGGCAACAAAGAAAGGAAGAGCATTGGAGCTGGAAGGGTGGTGGCGGTGACCTCTCTTACCCTCTCTCCTGGAGGTCCTGGAAGGCCAGCTGGTCCATTTTCTCCTCTCAGACCTGACTGGCCTGGAATCCCAGCTGTGCCTGGTGAACCTGGAGGTCCTGGGAGTCCAGGCAAGCCAGGGTCTCCCTGAAAAGAAACCGCATGACATTATGTCAGATCCAGAAATAGGTAATCCTTATGGCCCCACCCCCTTCTCCCCCATTCCAAACATCTGACAACCGTTTTCACTATAAATTCATAAAAGAAGTGGCAAAGTATGAGGTTTGCACTCATAGTTGTTATTCTAGCCTTTCTAATACACCTAGACAATAGAAATGAATAGATTATGTGCCTTTGAAATATCTTTTTTATCTGGCTAAAACTCAAAAGGAACAGAAACCCAGGCTTAGAGTATAGTACTGAATGAAGCAATTTCCAAATTTACAATCTCAGCTACGGAACATTAACATTCCTCTGTATTTGGTTCTGTATTCTAAGATATAGTACTTTGATGTTACTTTTTCCTGGTTCTGATTTGCAAACCATAAGAAGAATGGCAAAGTTTCTTCAGCAGGAGCTGTCCACCAGGGGCAGTGCTGAAATAGTTTGAAGAGGCTTATGCATCCTGAGGCTAAAGCTGTGTAAAGGAACAAAATGGGGAGAAACGGGAACATTTCTGAAAAGCTGCATACCATGGGGTCACAGAAGTAACAGGAAAGGGATTACCTTTAATCCCGGAGGTCCAGTTTGCCCAGGAGGTCCCTGTTGGCCAATCCCGAGTGAACCCTGAATGATGCAGATGAAAGAAAAAGCAATTGTGTGCCTAGATGATGAATAAATACTTATTAAGATCTGGTTGTTTATTTCCCAACAGACTGCACTAAGAGCGCTAATGGTGGGTGGTTAGCTCACATGGAAGAGATGGCACAATTTAGTTTATTTTTAGGTGGCTCACTGACTGGGAAGTAAATTGATGTCATGTTCCCTACCTCGGGGTCCTGGTGTCAATCTCAGGAGGATTTAGATGGTGTATTGGCCATCTCACTTGAAGGGGATCCCTTAGCACTCACTTCTACACTGTCCTGGGATGAGGATTGGTTCTTCTATCATCCTCGGTGTCCGAGGTTGAGTCACTTGCAGCTTCTCCTGTTCCCCAACCACACAGAGCCATGCGACTGCAGAATAGCTACAGACCTTTTAAAGGCTGCTCAGAGCTCTTCCAAGGGGATGGAACTACCAGAAGAGAAGGTTGTTCCACCGTTCTTAAGCCTCAAGATGACTCAGGGCTCTGGTTGGGACAACAACTTCCCTAACTCAGCAGGCTCAGTGGGGTCTGGACTGGACTGGGCAAGCTTCCTCTGAGGGCTGCAAACTGGACAAGAACAGGATAGTTCAGATGAAATAGAACATGGATGCCCTCCGTCTCCATTTATGAGCACCATTCTGACTGCTACTGAGTTCCTAGCCACTAACATATACTTGCGACAATGTAGAGTTAGGAACATCTCAGAATATTGCACACGGACAATAAAAGCACACCTAAAAGATTTAATAAACATTTGGACTTTAACCAACAGAAGCTGCAACAAAACACATGAGAACCACTGTATACCTTTTCTCCCTTGGTCCCAGATGATCCTTTGGCTCCCTATTAAAATCCAAAAACAGAAAAATAGCAAAAGGTGTTAGATGCATTTCAAATACAAATACAAAAAAGGCAGTATAAAAAAGACGGGGCGAGGGGAATCGGCCATCAGATCCTCTGAGGATAGGCAGGAAGATGTTAGCAAGTAATAGGTTTAAATTACAGGAAGGCAGATTTTTGTTAAGCATTAGTAACCATTGAACTAGTTGCTTGGGTATGTTATAGACTGAATTCTGTTTTGGGGGTTTTAAAGAAAAGGTTGTCCAGTTTTGCTGGTACTGGGTATCCTCCCCAGGGTATTGCACTAAATTAGGAATAACCACTCTAAAAATAAACTCATTTCTATCTATCACACTTTACAAGGTCTATTTTTTGCCTATCAAGGACTTGCCTCAGGTTTTTTGTCACTGCCTAGCCTGTCCACAGGCAGCTATGTTTCTACATAGCCTATTGTCCCTCCAGTTACACTCTCTCTCTCTCTCTCTCTCTCTCTCTCTCTCTCTCTCTCTCTCTCTCTCTCACACACACACACACACACACACACACACACACACACACACATTCACACACACACACACACTCATTTACCCTAGGGGGTTTTCTCCCTGGGGAAACAGGCACCTCACTTTAGGAAATCAGATGATGCATGGTTACTCTTCCAACATCCAAATCACATTCATTGGACAGGGGTACCTCCTTGTAGTGGTAGCTTGATCAAGCATTTCATTTTACATAGTACGTACATCTTCTCCAGGATCTCCAGGCTCTCCTTGATTCCCAGGTTCACCCTAGCATGGAGAAAGGAAGGTTATCTAGAGGTATCTACACTGACAATGAGCCAAGGCCTCAAGGGCTTCCATGAAGTCCTCAGCTTCCAGAGACGGAGGGAGAGGGAGAGGGAGAGAGAGAGAGAGAGAAAGAAAGAAAGAAAGAGAGACAGACACACAGACACAGACACAGCATACCAAGGCTCCTTCTTGGAAATCTGTTTCTCACCTTTTCTCCTCGAGGGCCTGGAATGCCTCGATCACCTTTGGGACCCTGTAAAGTAGAAAGATCAGCATTGATATCTGGCTTGGGAAACAAGAGTCTGAGAAACAGAAATGGGGGGGGGGAGTAATAAGAAAAGCCAACGCACCGGTTTCCCAAAAATTTCCCCATCAAAGTCACCAGGTGAACCCTAAAACAGATAATGTAGATTATCAGTACGGCTGAAGCTTCCCTTCAAATCCAATCAAACTTCCCACCCCACCCTCAAAAGTTGGTATTCTCTTCTCCCTACACTTCCAGAAAGTAAGTGCCAGGCACATTTGTTTTATCTGACTGAATTCAGTTCCCTCTTTAGATTCCATGAAGACTATGGAACACAGAGAGAGTATGCTCCTTTTTCTGTCTTGCTGGGAAAAATGTCAGGAGCAAAGCCACTCTCTTTGAAGTGGAAGAGCCATAGCTCACAGCGCTAGTGAACAGGCAGCACAGTTCTGACAAGTTATGGCATCCAAGTTCCAAGATACAGTTTGAAAGCTCTACATGAGGTTACCACTATGTGGAAGCTCACTAGGTCTGGGTCATTGGCTGAAAACCAGACAAAGATGACCTTGGATTGCATGACAGAAGTACGGCTAGCTATAAGTGTAATAAAATACAAAATAAATAAATTAGCACTGATCTGCACCCGCTGGAGACATCACCACTTTTGAAGGGGTAATATTTGTACGGCAAGCAGATTTCGAGTCATAATCCTGAAACTGCTTCTACAATCCTCACTGAGCTGCCAAAGGACCCAGGTCTGCTGTATTTCTGTCCACTTGTGCCACCAGAATGCATCATACTGTTGTTCAGTACATTGTACCAGGCGGGCCCAAGACAGTTTGGCATCTGAGGTGACCCCCAAATTGGTGCCCCTCACCTTGTTCTCTGTACTTTCCCCCTGTTTGTAGCTTACCTTCTCACCTTTTGCTCCAGGAGGCCCCACAACACTCTATAGACAGTCAGGGAGAAAGAGAGATGGATGCTTAACAGCAAAGTGAGACAATTTACCTTTACTGGTAATTTTAATTTAATGTTCTTGCTGTTTCATAAGCCGCTTTGAGGTTTTACTAGAATTGAACGGTATATTGAATTTCATTAAATAAAATAAAACAGAGACAATGTTCATTGTAAAAAAATGTATAATTATCTTTTCTTTTATAGTTTACAAGTCACCTTGAGTGCTTCCAAGTGCAGTGGTAAAAATATTTAACCATTAGAAACAATGTATATTTGGAAAATTCAGCCAGTATTTACTAGAACAAAAATATTTAGTAGAACAAATGAGAGAAAGAAAGCATATGCTCCAGAAAAAAATGGAGATTGTTACTCACTTGTCCTGGGAGCCCAGCATCCCCAGGTTCTCCTTTGGGTCCGGCAGGTCCTGCTGGTCCTGGGACACCCTGAAAAGTAGTTAATAACACGTAAGACTTTAGGTAGGCTCACTTGCCCCTCATTGACAATGCAATTCTATGCATATTTACTTGGAAGCAAGTCTCATTGTGTTAAATGTTTCTTACTCCCCTGGGCTGTGCAATCAGGATTGCAGCTAGTGACTTTCAAATGCTTGGGAGCAGTTGCTTCCTTGAAGAGGAGGACTTCACATAAAAGGTGGCCTCTTTGATCATAAAGTATGACTACTGTAATTCATTTTCAAACCACTGCCCTATGTCTTGAATTCAGCTTCAAAAATGGCTAACTTGACCCTATCAAAAAATGAGATTTGAACCATTACAGGAAATACTTTGCTGCTCTCTAACCTGCAAGCTTAATCCCCGCGCTTCATACAAAACCACAGAGATAGGGGGCTTAGAAGATTTTTTAAGAGCCTCTGGTCTGCATATGATGCCACAGAGGTATTAGGAATGCAAAGTTGATGAATCAAGTCCGTTTTCTGTAACCAGCCCTTGGTGCACAGGCAAGGCAAGATCATGTAAGTTGAGTCTTGGTGTCTTGCCCAGTCTTGAAAAGAATCACAGTTTAGATAGGAAACTTACAACCTCACACTGCAGGCCATACCATTTTCCCAGGCAGTCCGGGTTCCCCGTCTTTCCCTGGCACTCCATCCCTTCCTGGCACACCTAGCTTCCCAGGTTGACCCTAAGACATGGAGAGAAAACAGCTGGAATTAGTGCCTGACCTTGTCTGTACACAGGGGACAACACAGGCAATATATTTTGCAACGAAATCATTCCATAGTGTTTTAGACAAACAGGTTTGCTCGGAGGGCACGATGGCCAGGGAACCAGCTGCATATTGGGTGTGTTTGGATAAGTGGGCAACGAGAATGAATTCCACCACACAGGGAGAGAATTGGTTAGTCAAGCTGCTCTTTGTCAAAAAGACAAACATAAGGGCATTAGGCCTGAAATGTACCAATGGGGATTCAACTCAAGCAGGCACCAAAGCCTGAATCATTGGAGAACGACCATCAGTTGTGTAAAGTGGTATGGCGTGTGGAGGAGTCTGTCGGCATATGGTGCAAAGCAAGCTTACCACTTGTCCCGGCAACCCTGGAGGGCCCTGTTGACCCTGAAAATAAATGCAAACAAGAAAGCATCAATAAACATGTAGGAGGAGACATGAACTTCCCAACCTAATTCTCCAATAGCTCTGAAGCTAGGGAAGCATATTGGTCACGTACTGCAGGTCCCGGTGGTCCTACTGATCCTGGGAGTCCAACATTCCCCTGGAGACCCGGTGGACCCTGCAATGAAGAGATGAGAAACCTCTGATCAAACTTACACTCAGCCGGACTAATGGTACTGAATTCCCAACTAACTGGGCTTTTCAAGAAACACCGAAATATCAACAGTCAGAAAGGAAAGGTAAAACTCACGAGAGCCACTTTGGCAATGAGCGAAGGCCCTGAAATGACATCTATTAGGCTAGAAGACTAGGAACCAGCAGGAAAGCTGTGCTGGGGAGGGAAGGCTAGGGAAGGTTAGAGGTACTTACTCGGGTGCTGGAGCCAGGCTCTCCTGCATCGCCCTGTAAATAGGAAGAATAAAACGCAACAACTCACTATTATGAACCTGTTTTGAACACTCTTCATTTTCTGCAAAGAAGAGTGTGGGCTAACCACCTGGCATAATAGGGTTCCTGTCCCTTTTTTTTTTTAGAAAACATAGTTCTCCATAGGAATTCGGAGATGTGTTTGTGGTGTTCCCTGCAGGCGATGGTGAAGGCTGGGAGTGTAAGCCTCCAGCTGTCACTGGTTTGGGTAGAAAGTAGTTCTAAAAGCCCTATCATTCTCTGGCTTCTTGGTGATCAAATCAGATACATACCTTTATTCCAGGTTGACCTTGAGCACCCGGAGGGCCAATAGGACCCTGAAAAGAAAAAAAGGCAATTATTTTCAGTAACCAAAGCACAACAAGGTTGATACAGAAATGAAGGAAGCAACTATTGCCAGAAATCTCGTGTGCAATACATAATATTCTGCCTCCGATCAAGTTGGAGGTGCTGTCTCCTCTCAGAACTTAGCCTACTAGATAATGGAACAATCCAGGCTGCACACACTACATATCCTTGCCACAAACACTGGGGACCTTTATTTTTCTATGCATGGTTGGCTAAGCGGATTTTAGGATGCAATAACATATCATGGAAAAAAGCCAGTTTTACTTACAGGAGGGCCTGGTGGTCCAGTATCTCCCTGGTTACCCTGAAATGAATGAAGAAACACAATCAGTACTGGATATGGAGCATTGAAACCACAGCTCAGTATATGAACTACTCTGCCCCTCTTCCTGGAGAGCTCTCCACGTCGGGACAGTTCACAGACATTTTCACCACTAAATTTCCAAAATGCAATCATTATCAAGCCTCTGCATGCTCGCAGATACCATACTTAGGGAAAGGATTGTGTGAACTGGCAGGACACAGTACATTTCCCAGTGATTCTCCACAAACCACACCTGTACTTAGGACTGCATAAGTTCCTGTGAAGCATACTTGTATACTTGCACAAAATAAAATAAATTTCTTTGTACACATCACATCTCTCAAATGGTTCACAGGGAGAGGAAAAACAACCTCTAAATTACTGGGGTGAAGGAGGAAAGCCTGAGGCAGAGAGATGGTCGTTTGGTCTACTGCAGAGATCTTTAGCCCCTGCCTGGGGGGTCTGACCTAACCCTCCAAGCACTTTTGATGCCACCTGTAAGGTCCCACTTATTTTAGTAGTGGCAGCAGAACACCCACCCACCACTGATATGCAGATGCTAGAGGGTTGGCTAAGGGTGAATATGGTCCTCATGCCAAAAAAAACATGGTTAGCCACTCCTGGTCTACAATCACCCAGTGACCTCATGGTTTAATTGCTATTAGAGCTGTGGACTCTCCCTCTTGCATTTACCCCAACAACATCAACAATGGTTTACAAATATTAACTGCAAGATTCATTATCTTGAACTCCCATTCAACAGGTACAGAAAGAGGTTAAAGTTCCTTCCTTCTGGACCCCAGGCCTCTGCTTTGACCGCACTGCCAACGACTTCCCCCTGCCCTGCCCTTCTCCCCTTCAAAGCTTATAGTGTGATGTGAAGACGAAAACACTCCATAGACGACTGTTAGCAAGAGGCATATTGCTACATGCAAGGTGAGGGGCAAGTGAGATACAGCAAGCAGGTGGGAGAAGCAAAGGGAGCACCTACCGGTCTGCCCAGAACTCCGGGGAAGCCTGGCAAGCCCTGCAAAGATCCAATTCAAATATCCAGAGAGTTAGCAAGACCCAGAGCAATCCCTCAAGCAAGCCTTGCTTGGCCCTTGCCTTATCTCACAACACAATGCCAAGCAGAGCTGCTCCTACCGCACTAGAGACAGACAGAGAGAGAAGAGAGAGACAGCGAACGAGCGGAAGAAGCCAACCACAGCCAGTGACTCAGGTCAGCTGAGGCCTACCAAGAAAGGTTACTTACAGCTGGGCCGGAGGGCCCTCTAACACCCTGCAGGCCCTGGATGGGAGGGAATGACACAGAAAACAGACACACATGAACCAGTAACATAAAGCACTCCAACAAAGGGGACAGACTGTCCTCTGAATGGCCTGGAAACATACAGTGGTACCTTGGAAGTCGAACAGAATCCGTTCTGGAAGTCCGTTCGACTTCAAAAGCATTCGGGAACCAAGGCACGAAGCCGCGTCAGACTTTCAGGTTCCAAAGAACGTTCGCAAACTGGAACACTCACTTCCAGGTTTGCGGCGTTCGGGAGCCAAAATTTTCATATCGCAAGGCGTTTGGGATCCAAGGTACAACTGTAATTTTCTGGGGGAGGGGGAGGGGATTTGAGGCTGCTATCCTGTTTCCTCTTTGCTGTGGGAAGTGCTGAGTTCTGTCAGGCCAAAAGGGAGCTCCCCTGCACAAAGGAGCTCTACTGAGGCAGATCTGAGGCCATCTGTGAACACCACACAGACCATTCCACTGGGGCTCCTAAGGCCATAAAAGAGTGAGGACAAGGCATCATAGACAGTGTGTGGAAGCTTCTAGTCATTTGTCCGGATGCTTGAGTGTTTCTGAACATTCTTATGGAGCAGGGCTGCTCCACTCAGAAGAAGAACCTTCAGTTGAGTCCTCTTCAGTAGGATGATGGTCTGCAAGGGACAGCATCGATGGAAGGTGGATTCCTGCAAAAATCCACTGTGTTCTCAAGACAACAGGGGTGGGTGGGGAGTGTCCTAGAAATGGTTTGTTACATCAGCGTAGAACACTCAACACAGAAGGCAAAGCACGCTGTTACTGTGGGGAAGGAAGGCGCACACAGCAACACAGAGATGGATTCCAACTAGGTGTGAAAGGAAAATGTATTGTGAAGAGAATCCTCTATCCCCACAATATTTCTTCTCCTTGAATCTCACCCTGGCTTTCTGCTGCTGGTAAAGCAGAAGGATATTCCCCTGCCCATCACCACTCAGGGCTCCTAGTGCCTCAGGGATTCTACCCAGACTCTGTGGGTCAGAGTGAGAAGCATCACAAGTGCCCAGCCTAACAGACACTACTATTATCAATATGTAAAGGGGAAAATAAGAGCAACGTATAAATGTTGGAAAACTGAAGAAAAAATCTCTTTGGAGATCTGGTACAATTATGTCTGGACTATGACGCTAGCACAGATGCTAAGAAAGCGGAGAAGAGGTAGCATGAAGTACTTCTGCAATGGATGACTTTGTGGAATAAGGCTACTACTGCAGCTTCATAGATTATAGTAACCAACAATCCGGTCAGATAAAACCACCAGCTACACAGACAACCTCTGGAAGAACATATTCAGATGGACAAGTTCTGCAAGATATGCAGAATATGAAACAAACCTCAAACACAAAGCATTCAGAAAGTAACAGTGCGTGCTTCTGTATGTAATTATATTGCTTCATATGAAAAGAAATAAGTTGACTATAATATAATATAATATAATATAATATAAGATAATGTTGTCTCTCTGCCATGGTGGCCCAAAAGTAGGTATACTGCTTTAGAATCCACTTTCTTGACTCAAGTTTGCTGTCATCATTCACAGTATCAGTAAAGGAAAATTATCTGACTCCACTATACTGTACTTCCCAACTGCCAGCCTGAAATTTAACTGCCACTTTGTTGTGTGTTAGTTATGTGTACCCATATAATCTGTTGTCATGAATTTCACTGATTCAACTGTAAACTTTTAGGCCACCCTGTACTATACAGAATTATGTGTGGCAGATGGAAGGCCTTGAAGCAAGACTTTTGTTCCTGGAATGGTTTAGCAACTGTTTTTAGAAGGCTATGGAGAAAAAGCCTAGGCTGGAGCTGGGGAATATGACTTGTGGATTTCAATAAGCCCACCCTCCACCTTTCCTGCCATAATTTGAGCTCTGAATACTTCTCTTTGCTCTCTCTTTCCTGCCTTCTGTCCTACTCCCCAAATCACACACATTTCCCACCCCAATACTGAGGCTTCCACCCCCCCCCCACTTTTACTTACTGCTTTCCCTTCTGGGCCAGGAAGGCCTCTTTCTCCTGGAAGCCCCTAGAGCAAAATAGAATTCAAGGTCACTGAGAGAAAACAGAAGGCCAACAAGGCATCAAATACCATCTCTGCAGCCACAGCGTAGAACAGCATCAAATGCAGGTGGGCGTGGACTATGTCCCCAAGCCCCACTGCTCCCCAAAACAGGGTGTTGTTTATTATTAGAAGAAGCAGTGACAGCTGCGATTTCAGAACTAGGTTCCCCCTGCCACCATTTCCAACAGCGGTCCATCACCAATACTTACTGGAGCCCCATCCCTGCCTCTCTCGCCGGCTTCGCCTCTCTCCCCTTTCTGCCCAGTTTCACCCTGCAATTCAAAACGTTGCTTGATGTCACAAAGGCAAGTAGGTGGGGCCCTTTGTTTCAACGTTCCATCCCAAGGGCCAATCCATATCCAGCTCCACCTGACTGCCCACTATGATGCGTTTGTCTGCATTGCTTCCCCAGGAGACCAGCATGGGACTTGGGCTCAGCTCAACCGAGGGCATGGATGGAGGCTGCCAATGTTTTGGGACAGCCCTGGCTCACCCCCCCCCCTGAGAAATAGTGAGAAGTGTGGGGATGTACACATCAAGGGCAAACCTGAAAAGTAAGCACATGAAGTCCCACTGGAATCAGTTTATTGTGATATTATTTAGTACCTTCATGTCCCACCTTTCTTCCGGGCCCTTGAGCTAGAACTTTATGCTACCTTGGCATAAAGGAAGACCATGAACCTAGAGAGAGTCGAGACCCTAACCCTCGAGGAATGGAGTGCCAGCAGTCATTATCCATGGTTTCTACCCCAATTCTGGGAGTGGGGTAGGGTCCTTTGGTATTGGAAGGGGGTGGGGTGGGGGTGGGGGAGAATAATCATGGGAATAAGCAAGCCAAGCTCCCAAAGCTGAGTTCTGAAGGAAAGCATGGTGAGGCCAGGAAAACACCTGCAGGAAATTCCTGCTTTGGTGAGCAGGGATATCCCACTCTTAGTCATAGCTGTTGTTGCACCCCTGCTTGGGTGGAGGGCAAGTAACCCCCCTTTCGGCTCAGCACTGCTGAGTTCTTCATGAAACCCATGAAAGGGATAGAGAAAAAGAAGATTTTTCAAAGCCAAACACTCGGCAGGAAAGTAAAGGTCCCCCTCTTGGCAAGCGAAGGCACAGAGCAGGCACAGGGGAAGCCGGAGAGATGCAGGGGTGGGAGACTTACTATACTCAGACCTTATCGCCTCTAGAGCCTTTCTCGCCATCTTCTCCTGGCTCTCCCTGTACAAGGGGAAGAAAAAGGGGAATTGTTTGCTGCAAGCCTCAAAGAAGTGAGTTCTAGTCCATGGATGGGGAATCTGGCCCTCCGCGGTACTGCTGGGGTACAGCCCTCATCAACCCAATCATTGGCTGTGGCAGAAGGGATTTGGGAATCCATCATATGGGGGGTCATGGATGCTTCATTCCTGGCCTAGTTATTTTTCATCACCCATAATGGCCCAAGTAGTAACAAATGCTATCATGTGAAGCTCAACAAGGATGCCTGCATTGCTACCTTGCTCCTCCCAAGCTTCTGTCTATCACATGGTTCACACCTTTGCTGTTGTTGTTGTTTTTATTTTTCAAATTACTAGGGCTGTAATTTACTAGGCAAAGATTTAAGACAGCAATCATATGCACACTTATTTGGAAGCAAGTCTCAGTGAACACAGAAGGACTTACTTTTGAGCAGACCTGTGCTGGATTGTGATGCTAGTTAACTAATGTTTAAGTTAATCTTTTAGCAAATTTTAACAGATGAATATTAAAAGGGAAGCAGAAAGAACATGTTGAAGATTTCTAATATAGCCTTTCTATGTTGTCTCATCACATTCTTCATTATCTCAAAATGGCAGATAAATTGAGGGTTTGGGACTCAGCAATTCTGTTTATATTTAACCAACTGGTTAAAAACCCCAATGCCCCACTGAAGGTCTTCAAAGTGGGGAGAGTTTACAATACTGCAGTCTCAGATTCTGTTGTGGGTTGAAAGGCTCCCTGATTTGGGGAGCTAAATGCGAGTTCTGTTACCATTCATGGTCAGAAAAATACAGGGCTTAGAACTGAAATTATTAAAACCACTAGGAGAGTGGAGCATAGCCCTATTCTGGGGAGTGGGGGGGGGAATTTCCCTAAAGCTGCTATGTGCATAGGTAGGGAAGTCTCCATTGGCTGAGAAAAGACTGGCATGGAAAGGGCACTAACCTTGCTTCCCTTGGGTCCTGCAGACCCACGCTCTCCTGGAAGCCCCGGGAGACCCCCTTCCACTCCATCCACCTGGAAAAATAAGAAGAATTGCAATGGGGTTTCTCCTCCTGCACAGAAACAAGACCCTGCACACTCTAACATCCCTTCATGTTTTGTCTGTATTCTGACAGAATGTCACATACCTGTACTGTTCTCCACTACATGCAAAGAACATTTATGTGGATATCCCAATACTTGGATCACCTCTCAAGAACTAACTGCTAATAGAGCTGTAGGAATTGCTTGACTTAATCTGTTCCACATGCAGCTTAGGAGCCATCCTTCCCTGAGCATAAAACTTTAAGAGTTGGAAGGGACACTGAGGATAATCTAGTTCAGCCCCCTGCAATGCAGGAATATGCAGCTGTCCCTAACAGGGATCGAACCTGCAACCTTGGCGTTATCAGCACCATGCTGTAACCAACAGAGCTATCCAAGCTATCCTTCATGCTTGATTAATTTTTCTAGGCTATGACGCAAATTCAAAAAAGTTCACACAGAATCAGGAGCAGAAGAGTGTGTGTGTGGTGTGTGTGTGTGTGTGTATGTTTGAGATTGACCTTACATTGATGGGCATTCATAACTTACTCATTGAGCTTTTTCTAGTTAACTAAAGTAGGCAGCGAAATTTGAAGACCCTGGACTCAGCTGGAAGACGGGAAATGCTCAACGCTAACTTCTGAGGCCTGGTATCAATTTAGAGCAGCACGTGTTAGGGAAAAGCTTTAACTTTTATTCCCATTAGAAATCTAGCCAGTAAGTAGGCAGGGCAAAATAGGAAGGAGTAAAGGGATGGGATCTGTTTGAGCTTCAAAACACTGAATTGCCTCCAAGGAAGCACACAAGGCTGTCTAGGGCAAGGCATTCATGGCCACAGGGTACAATCCACAAGGACTAGGGGCAGAAGATGTCTATGTCTCCCCTTTCCTTGGGTTTTCAAAACCCAGGGATTTTCTCACAGAGTTCAAAGAATTCAGGATATAACTCAACACCAGTGATCAACATCATTTTACATTGACTTATTATAGGTCTTCCTCGTGTTACATTCAATAAGTGTACCATTTATGCTCACAAGAGCTGGGCTGTACAAATCAAACTGTGTGCATTCTTTTACAGAAATCAAAAAGTGCACATTCTTTTACACAAATATATGCACCTGTGTAGATATAGCTTTTAGCTGTGCTTAGTACAATGTGTGAACAAGCTTAATATGAGTTCAGCAATTAGGACACACACACACACACACACCCCCACCCCCACACACATACACGTCCCCTAGATGCTGAACTCGTATTAACCACACACACAGTTGAAGGAATCACTCACCCTGGGTCCTGGTGGCCCTGGTGGCCCTTGTAAGCCATCTCTGCCCTGGGGACAAGAGAAACAGGGTAATGATCAAATACATGGATGATTTGCCAAAGAAGTGATCCAAGTCTTACTCACCCCCACCCGCAATGTGTCACAACAGCAGACATTGTCCAGTGACTCCTAAAGGCATGGGATGAATGAGGAATACAGGGAGATGGGCCCACCACAGGTATATCATTCAGAACTACCATACTTTACAGGCAAAACATCTGTAACAGGGCCCAGATGCCACTTTCAATACATACATACATACATACATACATACATACATACATACATACATACATACATTTCCTGAGAATGGGATTCAGAACCAAAAAGCAGTATAGGGGAGGGGAGGGTTCTTAACCCTGTCCTTGTCTGCTTATCTCTCTGTTTTACTTCCCTCCCCCAAGTGATTTCTCCCTGACCTGAGCAGAGTTCCAAACTTGTGTTGAGGTGTTCGCTTTTAATCTTCCAGTTTAAATATTTTAGTCTTGTGTTTTGGGCTTGGTTTATTATTGTACATCACTTTTGAGGCTTCTTATTAGAAAAGGAACTCATGAATATTTTAAACAAGCAAATAAATAAACATGAGTTTAGAACTCTGTGGTGGAGAAAAGCCACATGAGGGTGATTTGGAGCAGAAAAACAGCAAGCACAAAAAGTGGTACACATCCGCTTCCCTCCCTCCAATGCTTATATGCAGAATTGCGGGTTTTACTTATCCCACATGTATTTCATTATTCAAGCACTGTCTACTTTCTCTACTTTGTTTTCAAGTAAGGCAGCCCTCAGTGCCTGCTCCAAACTGGACTGACACCAATTACCCTGAGGCAAATATCTTGTCTCAGAAGGATTTGTATCCTCAAAGTAGGTATATAATCCTAAAAAAAAATAAAGTTTCTTTGTCCTGAAGCTGCATTTGTATGTTGTCAGAGATAGATGCGGAGAGACAGATTGGCAATCACTCTGAAGTCTAATAAATTTGAATTTTCAGTGGCTACTAGTCATGAAGGCTATATATTATTCAGAGGTCAAGTGCCTCAGAATATCACCTGTGGGCTTCCCATGGGCTTCTGGTTGGCAACTGTGGGGACAGAATGCTGGACTAGATGGGCCTTTGGTATGATCCAGTATAGCTCTTCCTATGCTCTTGCCTAAACAAGAACCGGACCCCAACAGCAAGAGAAGTATACAGTTGTATTCATACCGAAACCAGTATACAAGTGCCCTGTCTGTTTGACAGTTTTCCTGAAGACTTTTTCTCCTTAAAATCCAAGAAAGGAGTTTCTCCACTTTGGCCAAATCAGCAATTTTTTATTCCCTTCTCAAGACCACAAGATAGACCCCTTTCACAAATCTCTCCTTAAGCTTTCGGACTGGGTCCACAGCTTCATTAGATTGTTGCTGTCTATTTGCTTCTAAAGCCTCTTCAAACCCCAAGCATATTTCCCTTAAACTTTCTGTACACCTTTCAATTCTGGTATATAGTTTCAGGTTCAGTCTATATAGGATGTGCATATCTAACATGCACTAGAGATTTTGTTCCGCTGCCTCCTTTTCATTTTCTGGCGAACAAGGCACTCCCACCTTTGCTGTTTCTCCCAAATGAACCAATTAAGACCTGTATTTTCTGTCTCTCTGACAAGCAATTAAAGCAATCTAAACATTCCCTTCCTATCCCCACCCGCCTGCAAATTTAGGTAACCAGGAGCATCCAAGATCAGTGGAGCTTGCATTCATGATAGTTGGACAGGACCTTACCCTTTCCCCTGCAAGGTAGATTCATGTCGTCTCTTAAGAATAAAAGTCGGTTACAGTTTGTGGTTTGTCTGGAGTGAGGCAAACCATGAGTCTGGGTTCAGTTGATATGTGAAGCTAAACTTAGTGCAGCAGAAGTGCAGCTGTACGAGAACCAGAGGAGAAGCAAAGTGGCTGTGAACTTATTTCTGGGAACCCATATATACATGCATTTATACTAAGCGGGATGCGGGTGGCCTAGGGCTTGCCAATCAGAAGGTCGGCGGTTTGAATCCCCGTGATGGGGTGGGTGAGCTCCCATTACTCGGTCCCAGCTCCTGCCAACCTAGCAGTTCGAAAGCACGTCAGGTGCAAGTAGATAAATAGGTACCGCTACAGTGGGAATGTAAACGGCGTTTCCGTGTGCTGCTCTGGTTCGCCAGAAGTGGCTTAGTCATGCTGGCCGCATGACCCGGACACTGCATGCCGGCTCCCTCGGCCAGTAAAGCGAGATGAGCGCCACAACCCCAGAGTCGGTCACGACTGGACCTAATGGTCAGGGGTCCCTTTACCTTTTTACACTAAGTCTTGGTTTGCCTTTGCATTATGTGTGAACCAGATCAATAGGTTGGATCCCAATTTGTTGTACAGTACTTTAGTCCCACTGTAATCAGTGGAGCGTTAGTCATGCTGTACATAAATACAATTGATCTCAATGGGAGTAAAGTGTGACCAACTAAAGTCTAGAGCCAACCCAATGTTTACCATGACAAAATTGTAACATGGGTGGGGTGGGGGGTGGGGAGGCGAAACCAATTAGTCACAAAACATCCAGGTGCACACACAGCTAATGATCATATAACACAACCTCAAATCTCACTTAAGAGAATGCAGCTGCCAATATCAAAAGAAGTTAATTTTCCAGATTTCAGTTTACACTACAAGTCATATATTTTTAGTGTGAACAAATAATTGGCAAATTCCTTCTTCTATGAATACTCCAGCATGGATAATTTTAAAGATGATTTATCTAGCACCTGTCCTAAGATGGATAGTTTTGGACTCACAAAGTATAATAATAATAAAAAACCCACTCACCGGCTCTCCCTGTCCACCCTTCTCACCCCGATCACCCTGGAAAAAGAAAATGATGAGTTTTAGAAAGAACCACAAAACTGTTTCCGGAAAAGAAGTCCTAACGAGCTATCCAGGAAATGTGAAAGTAGCCATGAGTCTATTATGTATATTGTTAACACATGGCTTTATTTTGGTTTAACTGTGTTGTAATAAATAATAATAATAATAATAATAATAATAATATAAATTATTTATACCCCGCCCATCTGGCTGGGTTTCCCCAGCCACTCTGGGCGGCTTCCAACAGAAACATTAAAATACACTAATTTCTTAAACATTAAAAGCCTCCCTAAACATGGCTGCCTTCAGATGTCTTCTAAAAATTTGGTAGCTGTTTTCCTTTTTGACATCTGATGGGAGGGCGTTCCACAGGGCAGGCGCCACCACCGAGAAGGCCCTCTGCCTGGTTCCCTGCAACTTGGGTTCTCGCAATGAGGGAACCGCCAGAAGGCCCTCGGAGCTGGACCTCAGTGTCCGGGCAGAACGATGGGGGTGGAGACGCTCCTTTAGGTATACTAGATCGAGGCCGTTTAGGGCTTTAAAGGTCAGCACCAACACTTTTAATTGGGAGCCAATGTAGATCTTTCAAGACCGGTGTTATGTGGTCTTGGCGGCCGCTCCCAGCCACCACTCTAGCTGCCGCATTCTGGATTAGTTGTAGTTTCCGGGTCACCTTCAAAGGTAGCACCACGTAGAGTGCATTGCAGTAGTCCAAGCGAGAGATAACTAACTTTTCATTGTTTTAAATAAACAAACAATTTGATGTTCAGACATGTTTCCCACAGATAATCCCACTTAGGAGAACCTCTCTTGCTCTGCAACTCATGCAATGACTATGAGGAAGCAATGGATTCGGAAAATGTGGTCACTGGAGGGGTAGGCGAAGGTTACTTGGGGGCTTTTGAGCTCCTGGTTACATTTGGTGCCTTCCCAGTTAATGGTGTCTCTTTCTGTTCCCACCTTTTGATATACCCACCTTTTCTCCAGGCCTCCCAGCCTCTCCAAGTTCTCCTGCCCGGCCTGGCACCCCTGGTATTCCAGGTTTCCCAGGCTCTCCTGGCTGGCCAGATGGTCCTTCTGGCCCCCGCTCTCCAATGGCTCTTCCTGTTGGACCTTGGGGGCCTTCGTTTCCTTTGTCTCCCTTTTGGCCTCTTTCTCCAGGGAAGCCTATGAGCCCCTGCGAAAACAAAACAAAACATAGAGCATCATCTAACAGGCCTCAGATCAGCTTTCTCTACAAAAGGAAACTCAGATATTTCTATGAGCAAAGCGCCTCTGCAAATGCTTTTCATCATGGAGACTGGTAACTCCAACAGGATGGATCCCCCCCAAAGGAGCTTTGAATCAGGTCCCAGCAGCTACAGCAGCTATTAACCTCTCATGTCAGATAATCAGATTCTGAGCATGAACGTTGAATTCTGGGTCCTTCCAGCTCCACTATATCCTTCAGTTCCGAAAGGGCATTCCTGATAGTAGCGCCACCACTGAGGAATACCTCCCTCCCCTGAAGTTAAACTAACACCAATAGTGAACAACTTTTGGCACCAAGTGAAATTTTGTTTGCTCCATCAGACCTTTGCATGAACATCAGAGCACAATAGCCAGGGAGTTGTAAACCTCACCTCTCTGCCTGCTGGCCCTCTCTCTCCTGGATCCCCTCTGTCACCCTTCATGCCTTTCCAGCGGACAGGGGCAGGCAAGAATTGATCAGAACTCCCTTCATAGGCACCAGTGATCTCCCGCAGTAAGGAAATCTGTAAAGGAAGGAGGGAGAGTTGAGTTTGTCTGTTAAGGAAATGAAAAGAGGCAGAATTGGTCCACCACCCTGTGCACAAACCTTTAAGCACAAACCTCAACAGCATGGTCTCCACACACACCCTATTTCCAGACTACCCCTTCCTACATCTGGAGCAAAAGGCAAACTTAATATATGCCCTGCCCTGTGTGCTGGACCAATGATAACTTGAGAGAGCCCTATGGTCGTCATGGAGGCCATGAAGCTGGAACACTGGAGGCAACCTCAGCATGGATGCTAAAAGCACCCAGAAATAACATTCTGGGCAACAGAGTAGAAGATACACCAGCATTACTTCTAGTTTACTTCTTTCTTAGGCCAACACCAGGTGCAGGCCCTCCTAGAGGAATTCCTTGGTGATGGAGATCAAAGGACAGTGGGCTACAGCAGCTCCCCCCACCATCCCTGCAGCCTGTGCTGATGTTGTACCAAGTACCTGAGCAGGTACCCCTCAATCAGAAACCTTAAGGTATACTGTAAGATGCACTCGAGAACCTTCATTTGTTTGTGATGTTCATGATGTATAAGAACCTAAAAAAAGCCTGTTGGATCAGACCAACGGCCCATCTAGTCCAGCAACCTGCTTTCACAGTGGCTGACCAGATGCCTTTGGGAAACCAGCAGCAAGCAGGATTCAAGCACAACAGCACTTTCTTCTCCTGTGCTTTCCAGCACCTGGTATTCAGAAGCATTGCTGCCTCCAACTGCAGAATCAGAGCATATCATTGAATCATAGAGTTGGAAGAGACCACAAGGGCCATCCAGTCCAACCCCCTGCCAAGCAGGAAACACCATCAAAGCATTCCTGACACATGGCCATCAAGCCTCCGCTTAAAGACCTACAAAGAAGGAGACTCCACCATATCCATTATGGCTAGTAGCCCTCTCCTCCATGAATTAGTCTAATCCTCTTTTAAAACCATCCAGGTTGGTGACCATCACTGTCTCCTAAGTGAACCCTATGTAAGATGGTCCTTAAGGAACCAGGTACCAGGGTTTTAAAGCTTAATTCTAGCACTTTGGACAGAGCCTAGAAACGTTTCCCTTCATCTGCCTGGTTATTCACCAGAAAGAACCAGGTCCCACGATAGATATACACTGGAAAGCATAACCCTGGAGGCAAAATGGCAAATGAGGCTGCCAACTCATACCTTAATTCCATTCGCTTCTAAGGCACGTTCAACATTCTAGACAAAAGGAGGAAGGAAACCCATTAGCAAAAAAGGTAGGCAGGGGGAGATAAATTACAAACAAATATCAAACTGTCTAGTCTTTCCCTTGAGGGTTCTGGCCACCCTCCTGTATTCCTTGTCTTGCTTCTCCCTATGGGAGATCAACTCCATTGTGACATCACAATAGAGCACAACCAAACCATCAAGAAGTCAGAGCAACACCACAGACCTAGAGATCCCTCTCTCTATATAAGCTGCTCTCTGCAGAAGGGAACTCCCAACTGGAGACACATAAAGGAAGCTATACCAACAGATAGTTGTCTTAGGGCAGGATTCCCACCGGGACAGTTCTATACAGTATTTCACCAGTTTGTTGGTGGACAAGTTCCCTAGCTTCCATTACTAATAAATTTTTACATATGTGGGTTTATTTTCCAAGTAGTGCTCCAGAGAAACACACCAGAATACTCCAGTTATGGCAATGAGGAGGCACAGTAATGCCATATAATTGAGAAAACAAAAACCATCTCCTACCGGTATCCAGTGTTAGGAACATCCATCAGCCCCCCCCCCTCTGATCCACCCATGGGAACCCAGACCACAGTGTACTACAAGTGGAAAGCAGAGGTACTGCAGAAAGGTACCTACAGAGCAAATACCGTGTTTTCCCTTTTTTAATACGTAGTCAGAAAGTAAGCCATGGCAGGGTTTTTAACCATTTGAGAGCTATAAGACATACCCCGAAAATAAGCCATACTTCCGCACCAGCTAGCAGGACCCAGCATGCCGGCCGCGACAGGAGGAGGAAGCCTGCCGGGTCGGGTCAGTGCCCGGAAGCGGCGGTGGCTGCTTTAGTGCCAATAAAGCGTGCAGCAGTGCCGCACGGAGCACCAGCCAGCAGGACCCAGCTCCTGCAATGCCGGCCGCGGCAGGAGGAGGAAGCCTGCGGGGTCGGGTGGGTGCCCAGAAGCGGTGGCGGCTGCAGCGCTGACAAAGCGTGAAGCAGCGCCGCACGAAGCACCAAGGGCACGAGCGGCAGGAGGAAAGAGAGAGAGGCTCGTTACTTGCGGCACTTTAAGAGAAGCAGCCAGAACCGATCTCCACATTCCGAGCCTCCCTTTTGCGCGTGCGGGCATGTTAAAGCCCCAATCAGTTCACTCCCCACTTCTTCCTCGCCATCCGTCCCTTTCACGCGTTGCCTTGACCCCGCAGCCCCCCTCCCTGGCCATCTTCCCCTAAGTGCAGCGCTGCTTCGTGAGCGCTGCAGCCGCACGCTCTCTGTGTGTGCGCGCGTCTCTTTCTTTCTCTCCCTGTGCGTCCGTCTCTCTCTGTGTGTGCGTGTGTGCGCGTGTCTCTCTCTCTCTCCCCCGTGCGTCTCTCTCTCTCTGTGTGTGTTTGTGTGCGTCTCTTTCTTTCTCTCCCCGTGCATCCGTCTCTGTGTGTGTGTGTGTGCGCGCGTCTCTCTCTCTCTCTCCCCCGTGCGTCTCTCTCTCTCTGTGTGCGCGCGTCTCTTTCTTTCTCTTCCTGTGCGTCCGTCTCTGTGTGTGTGTGTGTGCGCGCGCGTCTCTCTCTCTCCCCCCCGTGCGTCTCTCTGTGTGTGTGTTTGTGCGCGTCTCTTTCTTTCTCTCCCCCGTGCGTCTCTCTGTGTGTGTGTGTGCGCGCGTCTCTTTCTTTCTCTCCCTGTGCGTGTCTCTCTCTCTGTGTGTGTGTGTGTGTGTTTGCGCGCGCGCGTCTCCCCCCCCCCACAGAGAAAAGGTTCCACTTCGGCTCGTCATTCAGCCGCGCACGCGCGCCAGGGGCATGGGCCCAAGCCTCGTCCCCCTCGCGCTTCCCTCACAAGCATCTCGGAGCGGGACGGGTCACGGCCTCCCTCCTCATTCCTCGGCCGGCGTGAGAGAGCCCGGGGAGCAGAAGGATCCCAGGTTTAACCCCCAGGTACCCCCAAGTTTGAAATCCTGGAGAGCTGCTGCCAGCCTGGTTGACAGTAAAACCTGGATAGCACAGTAGGCTAGAGTGTGGTGTTTATAATGTGCGCGGAAGAGAGCACCGAGTGTCCTGAGCCAGTGGGACCCAGTTGTACCAGCACTTAAAAAAAAAGACACCCCCTGAAAATAAGCCACCGTGTGTTTTTTTGAGGAAAAAAAGTTATAAGACGGTGTCTTAAAAAAGGGGAAACACGGTACTTCCCTCCACGACTCAAGCCACAAGGCATATTTGGGAGAAGGCAAACACTGCTACCACCATCTCCCCCAGAGTCTATTGTTAATTTAAACAGAGAGCAAATCCGTACATGTGTCATGTCCCCCCACCAGGCCCTCAAGGTGAAAGAGCATGTCTGTTAACTCACCGGTGTTGTTCCAGGTTCACCTCTAAGCCCAGCTTCCCCTGGTCTTCCCTGTAAGTGATGGGGTGGGGGTGGGGAGAGAGAGAGAGAGAGAGAAGGAAAACAAAATAAGGCTCATTGTGTATAGCTATAGTACTCAATAGGTGCACATCACCATGTAACAGCCCCCATCAATGGTCATTAGATTGCATTTCATGCGGGCAGAAGCCTCTGGTGTGTTGTGCATGACAATACCCCCATTAATATGCATTACTGCATGATATGTGGCCCTCATGTAGCTCAGTGCAGACTGGGGATGGTCTAGAACAGGGGTCCCCAAACTTACCTGGCTTTGGGCCGGATGCCCGCCGCGCTGATTGCGTGGTGGGCCGGAGGGTGGGGGAGCACGCGCGGGAACGCAGGAGCACGCGGCTGTGCGTGCCCATGTGCAAACGCTATTTCTGGCACACTCCCGACCTGGAAAGCGCTGGAAATAGCTTGTGCACATGTGCACAAGCTATTTCCGTGGCTTTTCCGGGTCAAAAGTCGGCAGCCGTGCCACACCGCGCCGGTAAGAGCGGGCAGCGGCAGGCGGGGGTCCCCAGGGGCCGCATAAAAGAGCCTCGGGGGCTGTAGTCTGGGGATCCCTGGTCTAGAACCCAAGTGATCTGGCCAATAAAGATTCCAGTAAGTCCTGGTTCAAATGTGCTTTGAGTCCCTTCCAAATCTACTCCTTCTCAAAGTGGGATGCGTATTTATTATCACAGTTTTACATGACAAAAGGAAAAGTGATTGCTGTGGCAGGTGGAGCTCACTGCAAACTGCAGCTAATAATAAGACAGGGATTCCACAAGACTAAGTCAACGACCCCTCTGCAAGGGGCTCCAACACTTGGGGCCGCCATGTCATTCTACTTTTTTCAGGTGCTTTGTGGCTTTAAGAGATACCCACCTGATCTCCTTTGGATCCGGGCTCCCCTCTGTCTCCCTGAAACACAAGCACACAAGGAGTTAGTACCGAAGAGAGAAATTCCGTTCTGACTAAGGGTGCAGAATACAGTAGGTCTCTGGCTCTACATGTAGCGTACTTTGGGTCTAGGGGCCTGGAGACATGCAACATGGATTGTAGCACACAGGGCAATATATCCTGCTACTGCCGGTAGGGATTCAGATATGCAGGGAACTCCAGTCCACAGCGTGCCTCCTTTGCAGCTACCTCGTTTATTTTCTGGCCATAAGCTCATCTGATGAGAGTAGCCATAGGAGATGCCCCATACTTTGAAGGCTGAGTTTTCAAATCCCAGGGAGAGTTCAGCTGATGTGGAGGCAAGTTTGCAATGTGCTAGCTATATTTTCTTACTCCGTCAAACTGTGTGCAAGTTTGTACAAGAAGGCTTTGCTTACCTTTTGTCCTGAAATCCCTGGGAGGCCTGGCATGCTCTGAAAACGGCAAGACAGTGGTGAGCAAAACAGCAACTAAGCAAGGACACTCAACACAAAGAATCCTTAACCACATGGGCTCTGCCGGGACTCCCATTATAAGGGATACCAGGGTTGGAGGCTGCAGACTCATATGTGTGCATGCTCACATATGCAAATACAGACAACTTCTCCCATTCTCTCTCTTACACACATTTTACTCTGCAACCAACAGAGCCAAGACTGCTGTGTGCAGTGACCTTGGCTGTTATCCTGGGGAGGGAGCTTCTTCCCCAGCAGCTCTAGTGAGCTATTAGGAGTGCAGGGACAGAATTCTTGACTGTATGGAGAACTTAAAAAGGCTTCCAACCCCTGTGGTCCCAAGGGAACAAAATCACTATCCATTGGACAGTGGCCTTGTCTGAATCAAGCATGCTGGGGTGGGGGAAGTTGAAGCCGCTCCCCCAGACCTCCCAATGTCTAACCAGCTAGGCAGTGAGGCGAAGTGGGCAAGGTTCCCCAGGACTTTGAAGCAGTGGTGCCCATTGGGAGGAGGTAGGGCAGAAGGCAGAGAGACCAACTGTGGCTTGCCTTTCACACTAAACAACACTAATTCTGCTCTCGGTTCAACATCCCGGGAGAGTCCGCCCTTTTCTGCTGGTGAAGTTGGCAAAAATAATGTGGTGCTTGTTATGCGTGAGGAGGCTACTCACCTGGCCTGGAGGACCAACTTGCCCTGGCACGCCAGGAACACCTGGTGGCCCAGGGGGGCCTGGAGGTCCAATGGTCCCTCGCTCTCCTTTCACACCTTCACGACCCTGCCAGCAAAGAACATATGCAGTAACATGTAATACAGAAGGAGGTGCCTTATACAGAGTCCATCTGGCTTCTCCTGACTGGCAGTGGCTCCGCAGGGTTTCTAAGCCCTGTTGCCTGAGGCCCTTTTCAGCTCATTGGTGCTGAGAATTCACTGGAGAGCCTTTATTTATTTACTATTATCATAACCAACAATCAGAACAGAAGCAGAAGACATCAAGAAGAGGTAGCAAGAATACACACCAAACGCCGTATTGATATTTTGCGTCAAAAGACTGGAACCTGAGTTATTCAATTAGATACCATTGAACTGAGAAATTTTCAGTTTTCAAATATTATTTAAACATTAAGTTTATTACAGAAATTGTATGGTTGCGTGTAATTTTGTTTTCCATGTTCACAATTGGTTTGTTAATAGGGGTTATTCTCATTACTGAATGGTATTGTTGGCCTGAGTTCTTGGTCTGATTCTTAGAGGTGGGGATACCGGCAAACCTGTTTTATGCTTATGATAATATTTCATTCTCGTTAATTATGCTGTTTTAAACGTGCATTTTATATCTGGCTTCCTTTAAGTACAGTAAATGTTTTCTTTTGAAATGTTTAATGTTTTAATTACGTTGCTTTGAATATATACTTCATAGCTGACGTTCTTCAGTAATGTTTTATTCTGGAATGTTTTATGTGGTGTTTTAATGTGCTGTAGCCTGCTGTGAGATTCTTTTCTTTAAAATATAAAGTTGTTTGGGAATAATAATAATAATAATAATAATAATAATAATAATAATAATAATACCACCTTTCAAAGGCAATGGTACTTACATCTCGGCCAGACGCTCCAGCTTCACCTTTGTCCCCCTGAACAGGAAAAATGAAAACAAGATTTTATCATTAAAATTACCATTGTGCAGTACAGACAGGATTGAGCCATGCCTTCCTACTCTTGTATTCCCTAAACAGAGAGCTCCAAGCTTCCTTGGATCCCTACACCTAGTAGCAGTCCAAGTGGTGGAGAGGTGCTGCACTCTCCAGACTCGTATCCCTGCAGCATACCCTGGGCAGGGCTGGGGTGGTGGCAAGGTCAGGGTTGTGGTGGGAGTGCCAGAATGCCTCTGCCCATGTACCCGCACTGTCCCAACCTCGTTGCCAACCTGCCTTGCTTCAGCCCAGTCCAGGTGAGCTGCAGCAACACCAATGTTGGAAGGGCAGCTCTGCCCCATCACACCGGCGGCTGCTGCCTTACACTCATCACTGCACAGCTCACTGACACTCTTAATGCAAACTGGCTGCTATGAGCTACAGCAGGATGGTGGTCATGCTGGAAATAATGGTACCCCTGATGAGGGGTTTGTTTCATCATAAAGCCCGCCCTGCTTTCTGATAGGCTGCAAGTAGGCTGGCTATCAGGAGGAGGTTTGGCTAACATACTAGGAAAACATATAGGGGATTTACCTTCCTCCCATCTTCTCCCGGAGTCCCATCTTCACCCTGGAAAATAAAATGTCACATCTATGTTACTGCTCCAAGGTCTGCTTAGAGACCAACTGCTCTGATCTTCCCATTTGCTGCAATATCTGATAAAAAGTGCTCTTTCAGTCACCCACACTTCCACCCCACCGATACAATCCCTTGCCTGTCAGGCCTGAAGGGGATGGGGGTCAGGCCCATCACTCACATTCTTCCCATTCAGCCCAGGTTTGCCGTCATCACCAGGCTTGCCCTGGAAAAGAAATGCAAGTTGTGAGCCAAGAGAGGGAACCGAGACACTGAACTGTCCAAGATCACCGTAAACAAAGTGGGATTTGAACCCACATCAACCGAGCACAAGATCACCCTTCATTCATTCTACCCTGGCTTTCATCCTTGAATGAAAAGAAGATTTAAACATAACAATGTCAAAAGGAGGAAGAGGAAAGGAGAACTTTCTGGCAGATGGTAAAATGTCCCAGTTTCTGTACGGGCCATGCTGCTCAGAGAATTGCATTTCAAGGCTGTGATTACATGATGTAAAACTGTGGGTTGGCCAAATGTTGGCTGGTAGGGTTGATGCGCTAATGACCAACGCAATCTGCACATTATGCTGCAGAAGGTTGCATTCAACCCAAAGCAATGCCAGGGTCGTCCGAAAGCACACCTTTCCTCCTTTCAAAAGAACTACGCACTTCCACCACCTGCCTCTTGGGTGCAGGACCAGTCTTGACTGTCCTTAAAAACAGCAACACTGTTTCTCTTTGATCGCCCTACAGACTCAATATTCCTCTTATCAAATCATGTAAAATGGACATACAGGTTGGGACACAGAAGAAGAGCAACTCCATAACAAGAGCCACTACAGGGAAGTATGATGTTGGGTGTGTATTATCAGGGATGAGCTGCACACTGCATGATACTATCAGTGGGTGCAAAATACCATCCTTCATCCTTAAGCACATTACTCACAGGCAATCCTGGAGGTCCTGGGGGGCCACTTGCTCCAGGAGGACCCTGCTCGCCACGCAGACCTGCGAGACCCTGTGAAAAGGGTGGGGAGGCGAAAAGGTGAGAGGTAGACCCCTGTTAGTCTGCAGAGCAGAAGAGAGACCCAACTCTTCATAAGATACCTGGTAGCTGAGATTAAGAAGTCTCTCACAGTGTGGAAAGAGAATGCCAAGCACCTGTAGGATGGTAAGACAACGGGACTCTATACAGACTGCACTATGATCAGCAAGAGGAAAATTAAATTAGACCAACTCCGTCACATCAGGGTTTCCTGTAGTCCCTGAAGACCACACTAAGGTGTTTAAGTGCTAATCACTAACAAGAAGAAAGGCCAGGAGCTGTGCTCAAACAGGTAAAGGAGATGGAGAAACAGGAAATGATGGACTTGCTGTAAGATTTCAGCTTCTAAGTAGCACCCCACTTTTGAAACAGGATTGCAAGAGAAAGTATCAGCATTTGAGCTCAAAACTCACATAGCCTGATGTGAGGTACCCATACTTACATCTCTGCCAGGATCACCCTGCTTCCCAGGATCACCCTAGGGAGAGAAATAAGATGTGGATGTGATCGAGAGCCAGGCATCCAGCAAACTTAGAATCTAGTGTGCAGGAGATACAACACCATTTTATTTATTTATTTCATGTCTAAGATGGTAAGATACTTTAAAAAAGCCCCAGAGGCAGGTATAATCACATCACTGTTATTTTATTTGCAACAACTAATATTTGCAACAACCCCCAATTTCTCTAAACATGGTGCTGGAGAGGCACAAAAGTCTTTTTTTCACAGAAACATCTCTCTCTCCCCTTACGATTAAAGTCAGGTCTGGTCCTAGAGCAAAACAAGAGGTTCATTTAGGACTCTATAAGAACACATTCACTACTTGAACCATTGTGTTTACTTCCCTTTTTAAGGTGACACAATGAGATCCAATGATGATCCAATAAAAACTAAATTAGGCTTGTTAAGGGGTGTACAAGCTTTCACATTACAAAGCTCTCAACACTAGACAGAATCACATTCTGCCTAATGAAGACTGCCGTGAAAGTCAAAGCTTTCTCCTGCGCCAACTAATCTGGTCCAATAAACACTCTGAGGACTTTTTCTAATTTGGGGCCTAAAGATCAGCCCCCAACAACCCAGTTTCCATATTATGGACATTATTGTGAAGGCGGACGGCAAATGCTACAAAATGGCTGCTTGTCCTAATCACTCTGTGCATATGGTCTTTGAAGCAGCTCATAGGACAATTGACTGGGCTAACAATGACACAGCACCACTGTGGCTTAGCTGTACCTGCAAATTGTATCTTTTACCAAGCACTACACTTACCCTTGGGCCTGCAGGTCCTGTTTGACCAGGCTTCCCATCTAACCCATTCCGGCCATCTTGTCCTGGAGGGCCTCGGTCGCCCTGGAGGAGAATTAAATGAGAGTGAGTGCCCAGTGTTCTGGAAGAATGGGAGCTGTGGGGAAAGTTTTGTATACTCTGGAACTCTGGGAAACCTCTAGCCCATGGGCTTAATTAAGCCTGTCAGACTTCTGAATTTGGTCCACAAAGCCATTTTGTGCAATCCACACCTACCCGTCAGTCACTCTGAGCGGCTTCGAACTGAATATTAAAACAGCATCAAACATTAAAAACTTCCCTAAACAGGGCCGCCTTCAGTTGTCTTCTAAAAGTAAAATAGTTGCTTATTGCCTTGACATCTGCTGGGAGGGCGTTCCACAGGGCAGGCACCACTACCGAGAAGGCCCTCTGCGTGTAACCTCACTTTTCGCAGTGAGGGAATCGCCAGAAGGCCCTCGGCACTGGACCTCAGTGTCTGGGCTGGACGATAGGGGTGGAGACGCTCCTTCAGGTATACAGGACCAAGGCCGTTTAGGGCTTTAAAAGTCAGCACCAACTCTTTGAATTGTGCTCGGAAACGTACTGGGAGCCAATGAAGCTCTGTTATCTCTGGTCTAAGCATTAAGTGCTATGATTGGAGACAAGAGATCCTTTATCTCCAGTCTTAGCACTAAGCGCCACAGCACTAAGACAAGACATTAGCTTATCTCCAATCTTAGCAGTGTGCTGCATAGCGCTAAAGTTAGAGATAGCCTCTGCCCGCTCTTTGACAGTTGTATCTCCGGAGATAATCCCCTGCACAGTCTTTAAAAGGCAGGAGGTGTGAAAAAGCCTCTGATGTTTAAGAGGCCATAGGCAGAGGCTTATCTGCAGTATTAGGGCTGTGGGACTTCTGCCACCATCTTTTACCACCGTTCATGATTTCAGTGGCTGCATAAAGCTCCTGAGGTACTGAGCACTATCAGAGATGGTGGTAGCAAGAACCACGAAAGCCCACTGCATTAGTGTATATTAGTTTTAGTTATTTTATAATTTCTCCATTTAAATCAAAAATTCGTTATCTGAAACAAAAATTGACATCAAAGAAAACCTCAGCTTTCTTTTTTAAAAAGTAAGCAAGCTGTTGCTATTGTGGATAGAAGTGGGTGCAGCATTTACTTGGGGGAATTATAAATTCAGCGGGCTTCCATGGTTCTCACCATCACCTCTAGCATATAGACGTCAGAGCTCTCTTACCTTCTCTCCCACAGGGCCTCGGTCTCCAGGATCACCCTGCAAAATGAAAGAGATGAGCACATGCTCGGTTCAAAGAACCACATAGAGCTGGGAATTAAGCTCTCCAGAAATCATACGGGGAGCAGGACACATCAAGGCAGAGAGAAAAAGACTTACACGAACTCCAGGGAGACCTCTGGAGCCTTCAATTCCCTGCAAGAGAGGAACAAAAAAAGAGGGTTTGAGAAGGGAGTGTTTGGCTGACGTTTAGACATTTTTAGGCCATTTAGGCCAACAGACCTTGTCTTTCCACCCAAGGGTTCTCAGTCATACAAATATAATAAAATGTGATAAATAAAACAGCAATATAATACACCCAGAAACAAGGGAGGTTAAAACATCAACAACAGCACTCCAGTTTAAAACCACTTCAAATGTATTTACAAGTCAGCTCGTGGGCCAGAGACTTGCCTAAATAAAAATGCCATTGACTCATAGCTGCCAAGTTATCCCTTTTTTACAGGGATTTTCCCTTATGCTGAATAGGCTTCCTCGCGAGAAAACGGAAAACTTGGCAGCTATGCATTGACTGCTGCTGGAAAATCATTAGAAGCAAGGCTAGCCAGGGCCCATTTGGCAAGGAGAAATACACCCTGGGAGCCACCTGCTATCCACTACTAAGTCACTTACCCCTGATATTATGCCTCATTGCTACACCTGCTACACATTGCTACTCTCTAAGGCATGATGATGACCTTTTGCTTTGATGAACTAACCTTTCCAACTCAAAGCAATGTACAGAGAAAACCATAAACACAAGTGGCCAACATGGCACCTACAGGCACCCAATTGCCCCCACAGGCCTTCCCTGGCCCCCACAGTGGTTTTCTCCTGTTGAAATTGGAAGAAGCACTCTGCTGTAGCCAATAGAACAGATTGTGGTGTGTGGTTTCTCCAGATATAGATGAGACACAGACCCCAAAAAGTTCAGCAATCCCTGCCGTAAACAACAGGAGATGAACCCATTCCAACCCTAAAGACCTGCCCTTCATCCCCTTTATGTCCAAAGCTTGTTTCTTCTCTAATAGCTGCTCTACATTGCCTCAGTCTTAGCTTGATGAGGTTTTGGGCATCCTCAGATATAACTCCAATGAACTGGCACCTACTCGTTCTCCTGGCAGGCCAGGTAAACCAGCATCTCCTTTGACACCTTTCATTCCATCCTCTCCAGGGTCCCCTGGCTCCCCCTGTAAAGGAAACAGTGGTGCAGTGGATGAAGAAACAACAATGGCATGCCCTCGCTTCTCATTAACCAATATCCACAGAACGGTTTCTGAAGAATGCCCAAGGGTGAATGATTTCTCTGTGGGCCAGACTGGGCATGATGCTCAAATGCCCATAAGGGATTTCCTCCCTGTGTAAAGAGCATAGGATTGCAGGATGGGGGGGGAGAGGGTTAATTACCCCCCTACACCTCCTGTGATCTTGATTATTTATCAGCTCTCCCCCCCTGATTCTATTTGCATTTATTTTATGAAAAACACCCTCCATGCTAAATGCAAAGACATGCAATGTTATGTCTAATTTAGCCCTTAAGCAGCATCTTTTTGCATGACATACTGTTGGGATTCCCGCTCCCACCAAGAATGCCTGCAGTCCAGAGCCTGCCATCTTCCCACAGTTCCCAGCAGGTGGGGCGTATGGGATCTTGGAGCCAGATTACTCACCTTCTCGCCTTTTTGCCCTCCTCCTCCTCCAGGTCCAACCTGCAGAGCGGAAAATAGGAGTTAGACACTTAGAGGAGTCTAAAGCAAAATACTGCCTCTGGGGAGGGAAATGTGGAACTTACTGTCTGGCCTGGGGGTCCTGGCTGACCCTGCAAGGGGAAGGGGGTAAGTGGGAAGAAGAAAAGAAAACAAAGATTCAACACTATGTCCCAGGGGAGAGCGAAGGTAAACATCACATTTGTTAGAAAGGAGGACAGGGAGTCCCTTGACACACACTATAAAATGCACACATTCCTCTATCTCCACCTGGCATTGTGAGGGCTCCAGGTTTCTTTCAGAGAGGTAATGCTGGACATGTAGTCAAGAAGTTCAGAGATGGCCAGCTAGTTCAGCCTCCTCTGCCTGGATGATTAATGGCATTCTTCCATGGTAGGATTTTAGGAAGCTTTCCCAGGTGATTTCCCATCTGGGCACTGATCAAATATTGAACCCCAGCAAGGCTGCTGCATCATTAGCTTTCAGAGTCATTTCCCTGGGAGGCAGGCTGCCAACTCCAGCATCAGCATATGAAGAATACGAAGCACCCATTGCCAGGATTTGCCCTTATTAGTGTAATGTGAAGAAGTGCGACAGCAGGTTTCATCTCCAGTGCCAAAAACCTTTGGATGTGACCACAAACAGATGGCATTGGAGGTTGCCACACTGAGCACACAAGGAAACAGAAAGGAGCCAGAACTTGAGCTTGGGGGCAGAGGAGACTCGGCTTGCCAGTGTGGACACAAGGAAGGGAAACAGATTTGAACGAGGAGTGCGGAGAGCAAAAGCCAGCCCCTGCAAGGGCACTGCTGGGAGGTTTCGAATGTTCACTACATCTATTTTATACAAGAATCTGTGTGTCTGGAAGTTCCCATGGTCAGGAAGAAACATGGAGGCAGCTTGCTGTTGTAATAATACTAATACTACGTAATTTTATTTGTACCCCATCCATCTGATTGGTTGCCCCAGGCATTCTGGATGGCTCTGTATTAAGATAATATGTTTGTTTTGCAGCCTTGTTTGGTGTTAGTAACCATGCACCTGTCCGTTCTCATCTGGAGCCCCAACTGCAAGGTCTAGGCCTCTGGGCAAGATCTCAAGCAGACGACATAGAATGGCTAGAGCAGCCGATAGTGGGAAAAGCACACTACTCACAGGATCGCCTCGGTCGCCCTTTGACCCTGGTGCTCCAGGACTGCCCTGCAAAGGGAAGAAGCAACATTGTAAATGCAAGCTTGGAGTGGGTGGGTGCTGCAACCGAGTCAGGGGGTACAAAATGGGCTCTTACATTTCTCCCGTCTTCACCTGGGTCGCCTTGGTCCCCCTTCTCGCCAGCAAGCCCTCGGCTTCCTGGCAGACCCTGTGATGTGAAAAAGAAATGAAAATCAGAACATTATCAGGTAGCCAATAACACACTGGGATACCACAATGCCTGGGGCATTGCCTTGTGGAACTGGCTAGTTGGAGGGAGGCTGGACGGGGAAACTAGTCAGTGGAAGGGGGCAATCAGAGGGCCGAGGAATTCAATGCTGTGATGAAAAGGAAATTCTCCAACTTCGTCTAAGGAACAAGGAGGATCAATAGATTCCAAACCTTCAGGCTGCAGGCCACCCCCCCCCCGAACACCACCAATCAGCACTGCTTATGCTAGTGGTTTTCAACTAGTGTGGCATGGCAACTTGGGGTGCCTTGAATGATGGTCAGGGGGGGTGCTGCAGGCAACACTGGCCTCTGTCCCTCTTTCATTGCCTCCCTTCCTCTGATGCCCTCTTGCCTCCCAAAGGCTTGCACAGCTGTTTGTTGCAGCAGCCCTGGCTACAAGCTCCCCAGGCAAATGGTGCCTCTGGGGCTGGCCAGAGGGTGCTTCCCAGGCCCCTGTGGGGCAGTATGAGGACACACCTCTCTTTGGGGCAGGGAAGCAGCTCAGAGACCAGGGGCATCACCTGCGGCTGCCCAGAGGACTCCCAAGGAGAGGGGAGAAAAGAGTAGGCTGAGGGAACACTCCACAAGAAAGGGTGTTTGAAAAAGGGTGAGAGGCTGCCAGCTCTGCAGGCAAGGGGTGACACAACTGGGCTCCTGAGCCCCACAGGGGTGCCGCAGAAAGAATGTAGTTGGTCAAGGGGGCCGTGGACTCAAAAAGGCTGAAAACCTCTGGCTTATGCTAATATGTCAACCTTCCAGGCTAGGCCCATACAAGAAGCAAAAGACTGCCCAGCAGCTCTTCTGCAATGCCAAAGCCCAGGCTCAATGGACAGAGTTTTATGCTGTGACACCAAAGGGATGGCAAGTCAGTGCTGGCAAGTCATCTCATCCACACTCCCCTGCTTCAGTGTTTACAGCATCCTGCATCTATGTCTCCATGACTTTTCTTAGAAATAACTCCCAACTTCATGCCACACATCACCCGCTTGGGCAGTGCTTCCACTGCACTTACCCGCAGACCCCTCTCTCCAGGTTTCCCCGGTAGACCTGGCTCACCCTTGGGAGAGAAAGAAAATGAGAGAGGGCTAAGTACTTGAAGATGATTTTTGGTATTGCATACATTACGTGTAGGCTATATTTAAAGAAATGGACAGTTGGTGGAATATAAATCTCTTATTTTGCCTTTGGTAAGTAAAAGAAAAAGTAGGAACATCAGAGTGGGCAGGTGGCAAATTGAGACGCTCTTACTTACTGGGGCTCCTTCCTCTCCTTTGTCACCTCTTTCACCCTAGAAGCAAAGAATCCACAGCAGAGAAGTTGTTTCCATCCTTCTTATTATCACCAAAATACAAGCACACTTTCAACAGGCCCTGTGTTAAAGGCTAAGTACCCTCAAATGAATCTACTTGTTAAGTATGCTCATGCCTTGCCCTGTTGTAATCTAAAGCAACAGGCCAGCAGTATGGTCACCATACAAATGCATGGCTAAAAAAAGAGTTGGTTCTTAAAATGCAAGTTTAGGCTAAAAGTAGATCCCAGGTCTGAAAAAGCCGAAGTCTCTTTTCTCTTACTTACCTCTTTTCCTCTCTGTCCGGTCTGTCCAGTAAGTCCAGGTCTTCCTGGTTCTCCTCTCTCACCTGGGTCTCCTGGTTCACCCTAAGCAAGAGAACCATTGGCCAAGGAAATGAACATGGCATCAATACAAATAATGCAGGATCCTAAAGGAGCCCCAAACTGACCGCCAGGCACTGGGACACTCTCTGAGAAGGCTAAAAGGTGCTTCTACCCCCAACGCCTACTCAGCCTGCACAGAACCACTCTCTCAGAGCCAGGATAATGGGTTGGACTTGAACTGGGGAGGTTGAGATTCCTGCTCTGCTATGAAGCTCACTGGCTGGGATTCTAGCTCCCAGCCCCAGCCAGCATGAGCAATGCTGAAGAATTATCTGAGTTGTCATCCAGCAACATCTGGAGGTTCACTGGTTCCTTATTCCCACGTTACATACTCTCTCTCTCTCTCTCTCTCTCTCTCTCACACACACACACACACACATTATAATGATGCAAACGCCACTTGTCTAGCCCAGACTTCATCAACACCCTTTTGCTCCCTTCAGCCAAAGCACAATAATTACCTTTGCACCTGTCTTGCCAGTCAAACCAACTATCCCCTGTTTTGAAAGGGAAGAAGCAGGTAATTAATACGGTTCTATGTCACTCAGGAAAGCAGAGGCTCCTACAGAGGGCGAGGTCACATTTTCTTTCAGATAAAACAAAATAAAATAAAAATTCATTCCGGTAGCACCTTAGAAACCAACTAAGTTTGTTCTTGGTATGAGCTTTCTTGTGCATGCACACTTCTTCAGATACCCTTACTTTCAGATAAGTAAGGGTTAACATCATGGGGGGAAATAAATCTTCTTCGGGTGCACAGTCCTAACCCTTTCCCCATGAATATATGGCAGGCTGAGCAGACATGCCTCACATCTGCTGCTTGTGCAAATGCTGGCAAGCTTTGAAACTACTGGAGGAGGCACTGCACAGACACCAGCCCATTGGGTCAAATCAAAGAGCAGAGGCTGAAGAGATCCCTCTTCTTCAAAGTAAAGAGGGGGACTAACAGAGCCCGGGTGCACAGCTGGTTGCCTGAACACAGATCCAGGAAATTAGGATAGGACTCACCCTGTCCCCTTGCTCTCCTTTTGGACCAGGTGAGCCTGGGACACCAAGTCCAGGCGGCCCCTAAAAGGAAAAACAAAGCCATGTCAGGATAAAAGCCAGTTGAGGGGATGTGATGTATGTATTCCCCCATGTAACACATGCACACTGATTTCACATTGTATTTACTCTAAAGTTCCACAACACATATTAATAAGATTTGCGCAAGTTGGTCCTGCTATATGGAAAGATGGGATTTCATGAACTGTAGCAGTGAACTACAGTACCTTTTTATCAAATGGTCATAAAAAAAGAGTGTTTCAACCATTAGTCAGATCTTGCTCAACTGGATGGGCACAGTCATCATTAATCATCTCAAACGGTACGGGTTTGAAGTAGAGCCTGGCAAAATGTTTTGTGGAATGGAGGAAGAAATCCATCTTTCGTTCTTGGATTTGGCTGGACAGGCAGCAGGTGGAAGGAGCTCTGTAACCTCCACCAAGGATGAACCACCATCCTGCTCTGCCCAGCTTCCTGCCACCAAAACAACGAGTAAATTTTGCAGCTTTCTCTAGCTTGGCCTTATAGCATCTGCCTTCCTCATAGGTGGCCACACAAATCTACTATGATTGTTATTTAACGGATTTCTAGCCCGCCTTTACTTCTCAGAGTAAAGTTGTTAGGCTTCTGTCCAGAAATCTATGTAATCCCTGACAAAGTTTGTAGCAGTGAGCATCTCAGTTTGGCTTGAAATCCGGACTCTGGAGTCAAAAGAATCAGGTTCTGCACGCTGCATCGTCACACCCGGCAAGCGCTGAGACATCTTGAGCACTTACACGCTCTCCTTTGCTCCCGGCATCTCCTCTGGGTCCAGGTGGCCCCTCTGGTCCTACAAGGCCCCTCTCCCCCTAAAGAAAGAAGATAGCAACACAGCTTCAGCAGGTAATACTGGCGATTTCTTGCTTCCCATACTATTAATGGAGATGAGCACTGCTGTTTTGTAAGACGCTACCAAAACTGAGGGGACCCAGGTGGCGCTGTGGTTAAACCACTGAGCCTAGGGCTTGCTGATCAGAAGGTCGGCGGTTCGAATCCCTGTGAAGGGGTGAGCTCCCGTTGCTTGGTCCCAGCTCCTGCCAACCTAGCAGTTTGAAAGCACGTCAAAATGCAAGTAGATAAATAGGAACCGCTACAGCGGGAAGGTAAACGGCGTTTCCATGTGCTGCTCTGGTTCGCCAGAAGCGGCTTTGTCATGCTGGCCACATGACCTGGAATCTCTACGCCGGCTCCCTCAGCCAATAATGCGAGATGAGCGTGCAACCCCAGAGTCAGTCACGACTGGACCTAATGGTCAGGGGTCCCTTTACCAAAACTGAGGGATGAAACCACCAGAAAAAAAGAAGAGAGTGCCACAACAGTGGGCTTGAAATAATTCACAGTGGTTTTCTCCAAGAGAGTAAACAGGGTTGTTTCTAAGCTACGCTGCCTATTCTGCAAGTCCCTACTGAGAGGCAGATTTGTTTCCATGCTGTTACCTTGTCTCCTTTGATTCCTGACAGACTGGAAGCCTAGAAGAGACACACAAGGGAAGAACCTGCTGAGTATAATTTTGACAGTATCAACCCAGGGAAAGGGACTTCCTACCCACTGGTTGCAAGCTGTGTGCAAAGCAGGAAGGGAGGCCGGGACCTGCCCACTTCAGGGTGAAGAGGTGATGAAGCTTTCCACCTGCCCATTAGCTGTGCAAGGTGGTGAAGGGGTGCAGGGGGCATAAAAAGCCTCCCGTCTGTATTCCATCAATGCAACAACCAAGGTACCTCTGTGGGATGCTATATGCACATTCTCACACATGGCACACAACATTATTTCTAGTTACCCAATTTGCTTGCGGTATGTCTGAGTAGCTACGTAATGTGAAGGTGAAAATACCTCGAGGAGAGGGGATGAGAGATTATACATTGGCCACCCTTTCCAGCCCAGGAATAAAACCACCAGCAGGGTTGGGGGATGGGGAGGGGGGGGTTAGGGAAGAGAGCTAGGATGAGTTTGGAAAGGTTTTCACCAAACAGTCGCACAAAAATATGCGGTAGTCATTCATGTGCAACTATGTGGGTTCAACCAAGGGGCACTTACTGGTTTCCCGGGTAGTCCAGGTTCCCCTGGGTCTCCCTGTGGAAGGAAGAGACACAGGAAGAAGGTTCAGAAAGTATAGCAAAAATAGCAAAACCCTTTTAGAAGGGTTTCATTCGGACCAGGGACTTCATTGGCACCAGACCAAGTGATGCAACTTCAATACCCCACTTGTCTCACACTAGTGGGAGCCAGCACCCCAGGAGCCAAGAAACCATGAGAGATATTATGAGGTGGCTGAAAGAGCAGAATTTAACCAATATCTGCAATTAGTCGCACAGAAAACAGCTCAGTTCTCACTCTTCAGTGAACTTGTCAAGCTTTCTTTGACTAGGAGAACCAACCAGGCATTCTGAATTCTGAATGCTGTGAGCCAGGCCTATGTGGCTCATGTCCAGCTGTCTCCCAAGGGCTTGATGAGCCTCAGTTTTCCTGCTTGCCTAGAACTACAAAAGCAAGGGGGTCGCAATGAATCTGGCAAGCCACATGGTTACATTTCTACCCAGCCTCCGAAAGGAGACCAGCCCAGGAATTCAGATCAGCAGGGCAGGCCTTGTGGGTAATCTGGCTGCCCTCAGAGGTCTGTGGGACAGTGACTAGGTTCTGGAACCCCCGACCTCAGGGTGTGTGTGCCTAACTCCAACTTTAGGCATATTCAGAAGACATGCAAAGACTTTTTACCCCTAATTTTGGAAACATTTGATTACTGTTCATCCTATGTTAATTATTTCACTCGTCGTATTGTTTTAGTTGTTCGTTATTTTAAAGAGTCCTTACCCTTTCTCCTCGAAGGCCAGGCGGCCCTTGCAAGCCCTGTTCCAAAAAAATCAAAGGGAAACATATTCATCATAAATATGGCAACACCCATGGATCTCACCCTGGCAATACCAGTTGCGCTTGCAGTAGTACTAACTACATTCTGGAGTAGCCAGGTGAGCATATACAGAGGGGTCAAATCACCAGTTGGTTCCTATCTAAATGCTGGTTCCCGTCTAGATTCTCCCGCAGGGTCAGCTACCGAGCCTAAGGGGAGACCCATACTTACATCTCTGCCAGATGGACCTGGACGACCTGCAGGTCCTTGCTCTCCCTGGAACAAGGGAAAACGGGGAAGTTAGTAGGGCCAAGGAGAGTATTTGCACCAGTGCAGGGAAGTTGTTAGCAGGTGGTTCAAATGATCCAAGTCCTGGATCTTTTGTGCTGGGCTCTAGATTTCTTGCCTCTCCCCCACTTCTTTTAAACTCTTAATTTTTTTAAAGAAAAAATCCCTTTGTTTAGAGGACAGCTAGGCTTTAATCAATCAGAGGCCTACATTTGTGTATGCTACATTGTGTATGCTACATTTAGCATACACAAATTTTATGCAGATTTGTAGAATTGAAGTACCTAGCAATATCCCTGCAATGGAGTCTGGACAACACTCAGATTCACCACTGAGGTCTAAGAACAGAACAGCTCTTCAACAGCAGCTCCTTTCTGCAAGTCCCTTTTCCCTCATTGTCAGGGTGGTGTACACAGGCTTCTCCCCAGTTTATCACCAGAATGTGCTTGAGAAGCAGGTTAAGATGAGAAACACTAAGAACTTAAGGAACAGGGATTTGAGCCAGGTTTCCCTGGTCTAGGCCAAACAGTTTATCCACTAATTAATTTTGATGCATTAATTATTATGAATTATCTATACCACACCAGCTCTCCCAGAGAGGGAATTCCTTTGAGCTTAGAATCTACTGAGCCCCCAGGTACAGCAGGGCTACTCTTGAATGAAAGTACCTTCTCTCCTTCAGGGCCAGGTAATCCACGGTCTCCCTACAAGGGAAAAGGAAATGAGAAAATTAGTATATGTCTGGCAGATTAAGGAGCCATAGAGTGTTCTGGAAAAAACTGTCTTCTTGAGAGGAGCCAATGTCCAGTCTTTTTTGTGTGGATATGCTTCCGTTAGAACAAGGATACAGAATGCAGGTGGCTTCCATGCAGAGGTGCGCAACCATCACTATGTCTGCATTACCCCTTCTGGGGACTCCTCAACCCAGATCCAAGCTTTTCCAGGTGGGGAGAGGATCCGAGGACAGAATCCCAAGGCAAATACTGGAAGCTCCTCCTATACACAGGCACCTCACACAACACCTTACAATGTTACCTGCACACCGCCAGCATACGCAAAGCCTGTTTGGAACAAAGCGGTACTGTTGACTCAGCTGATTCCCACAGGTGTGTTCACCTCTCGATGACTACAGCACCAAAGCGGGCGATGCATGTGTGAAAACAGCATCCCAAATCATACACCACAGAAAGGGCTTTCATATCGCTCTGTTTGAAAGGAGGCAGTTGACACATTAAAGCGTCAAGGGCTATGTACAAAGCGATGCGACACCAAGTGATGGACACACATTTGTGAATCAGTTTTTGACTGATATGCGGCTGATTCATTACACATGAATGCACGTCACTTGATGTCTCATCACGTAATACGCAGCAGCTGCCCAAACCAAGTTGCTGGTTATCTTCCATCTCTGCAAAGAAATCTTGGCTCAACAAGATCCTGCCTCCATCTGTACAATATAGTCACCTTTTCCAACCAGAGCTCACCTTCTCGGCTGGTGGTCCAATCTCACCAGGCTGCCCTCGGTCTCCCTGTCGCAAAAATAGTGGGTGTATTAGCCGCATTTAAGGGTGCAAGTGATTCAACAAAGGATGAGGGTGCCAGTGTGGATGAAGGGGCCCATTACAAAGCAACCAAGGAGTTTCTAACCTCTATCATTGTTGAGGGGGGTTGAATTAAGAGTTTCCTGTGAAGAAAAAGCAACCCTGCATACCAAAGGACTAGGCTGGGCCTACTGCAGAGTATTCTCTGAATGGCTGACAGCAAATGGAAAGAGTCAATGAGAGACACGCTGTGGCCCTAATTCTAGAACACTTCAGTGCTTTGAAAGTACCTACCTTGCTTCCCTGTTCACCTGGAGGTCCTCTAGGGCCCTAAAGACAAAGCAAGAGCATTTTACTTGGTAAGTGA